>NC_059230.1:5056734-5091734 GCF_020615455.1 Coregonus clupeaformis
TCATCCAAAGTGATACTCTACTACGCCAAGTATTTTCCTGAGCCACCAGTCTATAAGCTTTAAGAGATGTCCTACCCTAAACGACAAATTAGTCCACAGTTATCTTCCGGGTGACTCTCAAAAAAAACTTGGCTCGACCACAAACCCAAGGGCTCTTTTAAACATAACCAGTGCAACCGTTGCAGAAATATTGCACAGGAAAAGTATTTTGTTGACACCAGCTTCCAAAATGGAGTATTACGTCAAGCATTTAATTAACTGCAAAACCACTCATGTCATCTATAGACTGGAACGCCCACAGTGCAAGGTGTTCTACATTGGACGGACAAAGAGACGCCTTCCAGACCACTTAGCGGAACACAAGTACGCCATACGGGGTAGGCAATGAAGACTACCCCATGGCAAGGCACTACAAGTCCTTACACCATGGTAACCCTGCCTCCCTACAAGCTATGGGTATTGATCATATTCCGGCCTCTATTAGAAAAGGGGACCGTCTGAAACAGATAAACCAAAGGGAACGTTTTTTGGATTTTTACAAACTACAGGCCACTAAATACCCTGGTTTAAATGAAAGATATGGATTTCTCACCCTTCCTGTAGGGTTGTGATAGGTCCATTTGCTGCCATCTAGTGGACATTGTGCTCAATTGCCCTCAGCTACGTTTAGACTGTTGTTGTTCATGTTTTGCTGGTTTCTAGTGTACTACGGAATATATCGCTTTCTTATTATTGACACTTTTCCCCAGTCATATATAAGGTTAGAACTACCTTTCTGAGTGTTCTGATACTTCTAACTTGGAGTTGTATTTGTATGATAACACAGTTACAGTATTTCACTTAATGAATGTGTATAGTGCTGTTTACTAGGTGTGTTTCCAATCCACTTTGTAACCACTCCCTCTTCAAATTAGGGCTAATTGGAAAAGCTGTTCAAAAGAGGACATTGTATTATTTCTTTGTACTCCCTGACGAAGGCCATGCAGCCGAAACGCGTCAGATTAAAAAAATATATATATATTAGGGCTGTCAAATGATTAAAATTTTTAATCAAATTAATCAGAATTTTCAGTGGATTAATCATGATTAATCACTATTTGCAATTACACCTGAATCCTAACCATTTTTTTTCTGAAATGCATACCAAAAGATAAATAACAGGACACAGATACATAATTTTCATATTATGTCTGTTTATTAACACAGCCAAATAATGGTGTTTTAAATCAAGCTGAAACATACTACACACCATAATATTTGTCTTTGTAATGTTCCATCACTTCCTCTTTGGCATTCCTCTTAACCAGGATGTACAATTTACAGTATTCAATTGAACAGAAAGCAATAAATGTAGTCAAATCATAACAGTGACCTACCACATTTTTGCACAATTTGAGTCATCTGTGGAAAAAAACATTTTCAATAAAACTTTTAAATCAAACCAAAGAACAATCTTTTACCTTTTCCTCCATTCTTTAATCCAGTTGCTCAAAAATCCAGTTGCTAACTACTATAACATGTTGCACTGAAACTGGTCTTTTGTTTGAACATCACCTTTCAAATCTACTGAGCTTCATCATCTTTCAGCCAGTTGCTGAGGCAAACTAACTTGTTCACATTTTCTGAAAGTAAAGCTGACCTTTTCTTGTTCACAATGTGACCTGCAACTGAGAAAAGTCGTTCACAGGGAACAGTGGTTGCAGGAGTGGCTAGATATTTGTGAGCTAGTGAGGCCAGCTTCTCATGGGCTCCTGAATGAGATGCCCACCACCTCAAGGGGCAGTCCTCCAATTTAATGGTGGGCTCTGCTCTGTACCTCTGTATGGCAGGTTGGACCTCTTCATCTTCTGATTCTGAATCTGAGCCCATTTGCAGAAGGCTGATTTTCTTCCTGGGTGGCCCATCATCATGTGTCTGTGAAGACCTTCTGGGTGATTCTTGTTGCAGCATCCCTTCAAGTGTGGTCCACACCTCTTCCCTGTCTGTCTTGGGCAGGCATTTCAAGTCTTTGAAACGAGGATCCAAAACTGTAGCAATCTGGAGCCATGCATTGTTGAGCTGTTCTTGACGGGATGCTAGGTCCTCCTTGAACTTGGTCTTGAATCTCACCACATATGCAGGGTCCTCATCACAGGCTTCCATCTTGAGACGCAAGTGGCAGAGAGAAGGTAGTACCACAGAACAGGAGACATAGGCCTCTCCACCCAGGAGCTCAGTTACATACCTACGCACACAAACACACACATGCACACAGAGACAGTGTATTATTAGAACAGTGGTTATCAACATATTATTATTATTATTATTATTATTATTATTATTATTATCATCATCATCATTATTTTTTACATAGATACATGTTATTGATATTTGACTTGGTTTAATTCATTCCAGAAAATAATCAAAGCGATGTTATTTGATAAGTTACAAACTGATTTACCTGCATGGCTCTAGAAGTGTCTCCAGCCTCTGCAGTTTATCCCACTCTGCTGCGGTCGGCAAAACGAGTTTGTGCTCCTGATTGTCCAGGGCTGCGATGACAGCCTCTTTATTTCTGCTCACGCGCTTGACCATTTCCAGCGTCGAATTCCAACGTGTTGGAACATCCTGGATCAATGGCTCTTGCTTCTTTCCCAGGCTGACTTGTTGTGCTTGAAGCTCCGCAGCATTTGCTGGGCTGTGCTTAAAATGACCGACAACTTTGCGAGCCTTGGCCAAAGCATTTACAAAGCCGCTGTCAGCAAGACTCACTGTGACACTTCTCTGCACCATGTGAGCGACACAGTTCATGTGTTCATAGCGTGTAAGTCGAGTGCGGCAACCATGTTGCGTGCACTGTCAGTCCCAATGGTTGTAGTCTTGCCCTCGATGTCCCACTCACGTGCAACAGACAGGAACTGTTCTTTACAAGCCTCCGCAAAATGACGCTCCTCAGTTTTTAATATAGTCAGCGCAAAAGACTTCAGTTCCCACGTGTCACTGATTAAATGTGCAGTTACTCCGAGGTAATTGTTGTTACTCACTGATGTCCAATGGTCTCCTGTCAGGGCGATATGATTTACTTGAGCCAAGACCTCTTTCCTTTTTTTTTTTTTTTTTTCATAGAGCTCGTGGATTTTCTTCATAACTGTGGCTCTTGACGGTGGCTTATAGAATGAGTCTTGAGACGCCACTTGCAAAACATCAAGGAAACCTGAGTCTTCTACAATGCTAATGGGTCTACAATCCTTTGCAATCCATTTTGCTATTGTGTTGGTCAAATTATCTGAGGTTGATTTTGTTAATTGCCTGCAAACATTCAGCGTGGTCTGGCGCAAACCACTTGCTGAATCTGACGGCCCAGCAAACGCATGTTTGGCGTTGACATGGTACTTCAAGCTTGAACAGCTCCGGTGAAATTGAAACTCCTTCTTACAAATCTTGCAAATAACCTTGTACTTGTTAACTGTACCATCATCATTCTTTTTATATTTGAATCCGTCAATAGGCCCACTTTGCTCACCTTGCTCCATCTCGCCTCTAGCTCCCAACCACTTTCCTGACCTGAATAATTTGTCACACTGCGCATGCGTGAAATGCGTTAAAAAAATTGACGTAATTAACAGCAAACAACTAATTAACGTCGTTAACGCGCTATTTTTGACAGCCCTAATATATATATATATTGTTTCTATTGATCATACCATACTAATAAAGGCATTTTAATTAATTATATGAAGAGAGCCTTGGTCCTCCTTTCTATTTGATGACCAGTTCACCCCCTTTGACCAAAGTGCACCTTCTGTCTACCAACATCTACTATTGTGTACCTTAGAAGCGCTTCCCTTCCTCCTCTTTCTACGAGTTCTATAACTAATTGAAGTATTTTTAGCCAGGGATTTTGATGGCGTAGAAGGCCCTTCTTGCCTTGTCTCTCAGATCGTTCACAGCCTTGTGGAAGTTACCTGTGGCGCTGATGTTTAGGCCGAGGTATGTATAGTTTTTTGTGTGCTCTAGGGCAATGGTGTCTAGATAGAATTTGTATTTGTTGTCCTGGCAACTGGACCTTTTTTTGGAACACCATTATTTTTGTCTTACTGAGATATACTGTCAGGGCCCAGGTCTGACAGAATCTGTTCAGAAGATCTAGGTGCTGCTGTAGGCCCTCCTTGGTTGGGGACAGAAGCACCAGATCATCAGCAAACAGTAGACATTTGACTTCAGATTCTAGTAGGGTGAGGCCGGGTGCTGCTGACTGTTCTAGTGCCCTCGCCAATTCGTTTATATATATGTTGAAGAGGGTGGGGCTTAAGCTGCATCCCTGTCTCACCCCACGGCCCTGTGGAAAGAAATGTGTGTGTTCTTTGCCAATTTTAACTGCACACTTGTTGTTTGTGTACATGGATTTGATAATGACATATGCTCCCCCCCCCCAACACCTCTTTCCATTCATCTGTACAGCAGACCCTCATGCCAAATTGAGTCAAAAGCTTTTTTGAAATCAACAAAGCATGAGAAGATTTACGTGGTCTGTTGTACAGTATTTTTGTCAATATTGGGGATTTTTCAGTAGACTATAAGTTAAACATAGTTCATCACAACATGATAAGCACGGAGCCAGGGTTAAACATAGTTACATCTCTGTTGCTAGTAAAGGAACTTTAATTGGTTCCTCTCACTGGTGTTGTCATGGCCCTGCCTGATGCTAGAACCTTCGTGGGCGTGGAGGTATGTGTGTGGGAAATAGAACTGTTTCTTCTCTCTTCATCTGACCTGACTTCGGGTCGAATTCCTCGCTCCTCCCTAATCCACGGATGTCCTACATTATCAGTGACTGAAACCAGACTGTTGCCCTTTGCCTCCCTCCTTAGGCATATTCCCTGGAATGGAGCCAGGGGTTAAACATAGTTCAGACTATAAGTGAAACATATTTTTCAGTAGATTCCACTGTAATTATTGGGGGTTAAATATGTCTCCACTTTTGTGGATTGGAGTGACCTTGGTTACAAATATTAGGGAAGATGCCAGAGCTGAGGATAATGTTGAAGAGTTTAAGAATACCCAATTAGAATTCGTGGTCTGTATATTTTATCATTTCATTTAGGATACCATCGACATCACAGGCCTTTCTGGGTTGGAGGGTTTGTATTTTGTCCTGTAGCTCCTCCAGTGTAATTGGAGAATCCAGTGGGTTCTGGTAGTCTTTAATAGCTGACTCTAAGATGTGTAAATTATCGTGTATGTTTTTGCTCTTGGTTATTTGTTATATCAAATCAAATTTTATTTGCCACATGCGCCGAATACAACAGGTGTAGACATTACAGTGAAATGCTTACTTACAGCCCTTAACCAACAATGCATTAATTTTTTTATAAAAAAAAGTCAAAAAAAAAAAAAAAAAAGTTGAGAAAAAAAGAGCAGAAGTGAAATAAAAAAACAGTAGGGAGGCTATATACAGGGGGGTACCGGTGCAGAGTCAATGTGCGGGGGCACCGGCTAGTTGAGGTAATATGTACATGTGGGTAGAGTTAAAGTGACTATGCATAAATAATTAACAGAGTAGCAGCAGCGTAAAAAGATGGGCTGGGGGTGGGGGGGCAGTGCAAATAGTCCGGGTAGCCATGATTAGCTGTTCAGGAGTCTTATGGCTTGGGGGTAGAAGCTGTTGAGAAGCCTTTTGGACCTAGACTTGGTGCTCCGGTACCGCTTGCTGTGCGGTAGCAGAGAGAACAGTCTATGACTAGGGTGGCTGGAGTCTTTGACAATTTTGAGGGCCTTCCTCTGACACCGCCTGGTATACAGGTCCTGGATGGCAGGAAGCTTGGCCCCAGTGATGTACTGGGCCGCACGCACTACCCTCTGTAGTGCCTTGCGGTCGGAGGCCGAGCAGTTGCCATACCAGGCGGTGATGCAACCAGTCAGGATGCTCTCGATGGTGCAGCTGTAGAACCTTTTGAGGATCTGAGGACCCATGCCAAATATTTTCATTCTCCTGAGGGGGAATAGGCTTTGTCGTGCCCTCTTCACGACTGTCTTGGTGTGTTGGTGATGTGGACACCAAGGAACTTGAAGCTCTCAACCTGTTCCACTACAGCCCCGTCGATGAGAATGGGGGCGTGCTCAGTCCTCTTTTTTCTTCTCCTGTAGTCCACAATCATCTCCTTTGTCTTGGTCACGTTGAGGGAGAGGTTGTTATCCTGGCACCACACGGCCAGGTCTCTGACCTCCTCCCTATAGGCTGTCTCATCGTTGTCGGTGATCAGGCCTACCACTGTTGTGTCGTCGGCAAACTTAATGATGGTGTTGGAGTCGTGCCTGGCCATGCAGTCATGGGTGAACAGGGAGTACAGGAGGGGACTGAGCACGCACCCCTGAGGGGCCCCCGTGTTGAGGATCAACGTGGCAGATGTGTTGTTACCTACCCTTACCACCTGGGGGCGGCCCGTCAGGAAGTCCAGGATCCAGTTGCAGAGGGAGGTGTTTAGTCCCAGGATCCTTAGCCAGGATCCTTAGCTCTCACGTAGGTATTCCTCTTGTCCAGGTGGGAAAGGGCAGTGTGGAGTGCAATAGAGATTGCATCATCTGTGGATCTGTTAGGGCGGTATGCAAATTGGAGTGGGTCTAGGGTTTCTGGGATAATGGTGTTGATGTGAGCCATGACCAGCCTTTCAAAGCACTTCATGGCTACAGACGTCAGTGCTATGGGTCGGTTGTCATTTAGGCAGGTTATCTTAGAGTCCTTGGGCACGGGGACTATGGTGGTCTGCTTGAAACATGTTGGTATTACAGACTCAGTCAGGGACATGTTGAAAATGTCGGTGAAGACACTTGCCAGTTGGTCAGCACATGCTCGGAGTACACGTCCTGGTAATCCGTCTGGCCCTGCGGCCTTGTGAATGTTGACCTGCTTAAAAGTCTTACTCACATCGGCTACGGAGAGCATGATCACATAGTCATCCGGAACAGCTGGTGCTCTCATGCATGCTTCAGTGTTGCTTGCCTCGAAGCGAGCATAGAAGTGGTTTAGCTCGTCTGGTAGGCTTGTGTCACTGGGAAGCTCGCGGCAGTGCTTCCCTTTGTAGTCTGTAATAGTTTTCAAGCCCTGCCACATCCGACGAGCGTCAGAGCCGGTGTAGTACGATTCAGTCTTATATGGCCGAAAAAGGTTGGAGAAGTGGTTTATCCATACATCTCCATTTTGGATAGACAACTCTTCGTGTTGTTGTTTGTTTAGTGTGTTCCAATTTTCCCAGAAGTGATTTTGTCATGCTGTTTTCTGTCATGCTGTTCCTGCTTTTATCTTAGTGTATTTCTGTATCATTTCAGGTGATTCACCATAGAAAGAAACACTAAAACTCTCTCTCTGTCCCTCTAGTTGGTTGTGTGTGGAATACAACTTGACAACATAGAGAGCAGTAAAGGACAGGGAATAATATTCAGTGGTTCATTTGTAAATCGGGAGGTGCCGGAACAAAACAGTGAGCGAGAGGGGGGGGGGTGACCTGGGGAGTTCTGAGGTACTGGAACGCATGTAAAAACAACCTTTATTGCATAGAGCAGTTGAGTAATAATAATAATTTAATATGCCATTTAGCAGATGCTTTTATCCAAAGCGACTTACAGTCATGTGCACATACATTTTTTACATATGGGTGGTCCCGGGGATCGAACCCACTACCCCTGGCGTTACAAGCGCCGTGCTCTACCAGCTGAGCTACAGAGGAGCTGAGTGGTGGAGAGGGGAGGAGAGGAGAGGAGAGAGGGAGGAGCAGAGAGGAGAGGAGAGGAGAGGAGAGGAGAGGAGAGGAGAGGAGAGGAGAGGAGAGGGAGAGGAGAGGAGAGGAGAGGAGAGGAGAGGAGATGAGGAGGGACCACACATAGAGGCACTTAAAGAAGTTTTACAAATTCTGGGGAAACTGTGGCCTTTTTATAAACCAATCAAATTCAAATCAAATGTATTTCTAAAGCATCAGCAGACGTCACAAGGTGCTATACAGAAGCCTAAAACCCCAAATAGCCAGCAATGCAGATTTCATGCAATTCTACGTCATTTTACATGTCTGGAGACTTGGGCAGAATCTTTTTTAATACCGCTCAAATGATCAAAATGATAGGCTACTTTGACACTGACAAACGGAGAATCTGAGGTCAATAAAAACAACCTTGTCTTGAATTCATCAATAGCTTAGGCCTAGCTGTGTGGAGACACATATTGTAGGCTACAATATGAGGAAATTATATTCCTAAATATGCTTTCCAGTTTCACTGACTCACCCAATGATGCGCAGCTCACTCGCTGGTGATTGTCGATGCGCTCGTACCAAACGCCTCTCTCTCTCTCTCTCTCTCTCTCTCGTAAAACAATATTTGGAAGTTTATCAAATATTTTGGAAGCCTACAGCATAGAGTCTTCACTTTTCAGGAGGAGCCATTTGGTTTCCAACCAGTGTTTTCCCTCGGTCGTATTTGAACTATTGCGAAATGCCTGTTTTGTCTGAATGATGTTTTTTCACCTACAGATTTGCCGCGCGTTCCCGACTGTAGGCTATTCCTTGTTACTGGGCTACAATCCACAACTACGCAAAAAAAATTTAAACAGCTATTGATCCTCTGTGGCTAAATTATAGGCCTTCTCATGGTGTAGTAGGCTATTCTGAATAATTTCATTATCAGACAGCAGTAATTCTATAATTTTGGCAAATGTATTTCAATTTATCATGGCTGCAGCAGTTCCTCCAGAACTCTTCCTTCTATAAGGAAATAAATGATGAAGTGCAACGCTGGAGAGATGAGAGTTGCAGGCTCTATGTCTATCAGAGCAGAGAGAAGGAGAGAGAGAGATATCATAGAAAGTGAATCTCATTCTAGTTATGTGAGAGATACTGACGTGCTTCTCACACAGCCACCGCCACACGTTGGTCTCGAACATAGGTTACAATGTTGCGCCAGATCATAACCCTGGACAGGCCCAACACAAATCAACTCTTAGAATATTAGGCCCGGGCTGAAAATCGACTTTTTCACATTACGTTTTTTTTTGGTTTGGGGCAGGAGAATTAACGAAGAGGCAACTGGAATTAACTTTGACCTTCGATCGATTTTATTTTTCCTTTTTTTATGTTGAAAATAGTTAATTATTTCACGAGAGGTACAGGATCTGGCCAAATAGGTTCCGGAACAAAACAGTTCAAAACAGAGAGGTGCCGGATCCTGTTCCGGCAGCATCCGGCTCAAATTAAGCACTGAATTACTTTACAGGGTTGAGGGAACACCTACAGATATGTCACACAACAGGCCTGTTGTAGCTAAGTACTCTATGGGCAAAAAGGTCTAGTAGGAGGCAATGTTCCCTCTAAACGCCGAAAATATCAGCCCACAGAGAAATATCAGCCCACAGAGAGAAGCATGAGATTGAACTTCACTCAACTTTCAAAGAGCAGTGGTCAACAACCGGGCGACCGCGATCCACTGGTCGATCTCCAAGGCATTCCTATTCATTCACCAAACATTTCTGTAAAAACCCAACGATAAAGCCTTGTGTTTGTTTTTTATATATTCGTCTTGGGCTGTTGCTGGTAGGTGCACCCGATTCAGCTTCCCTGCACGGCGGGTAGGCGAACTGTTGCCATTTTGAACCATTTTATGTGTCTGAAGGCGGGCCCGGAGAGCAAATCAAGTGCACGATAGGCCTACCGCTGGCCAATCGGATGTCTCAGATGACCTTGTCTGCAGTAAAGTAACAGGCATAAAAGAAAGCAAAGTTGATGCGGTGAGATTTCAAAACGTTTAAAACCAAGACTAGAGAGAGACTCAACGAATACAGCAAAGTTGATACTGTGAGATTTCAAAACGTTTAAAACCATGACTAGAGAGAGACTGTCATTGCTGCTTGTAACCACGTGTGCACATTTAGTTAACATCCTTTGCTAGTGTAGTGTATTGAGATTATGATGGTGTTAAATGTTTTTTAAGTGGAACTGAAAGAATGTTGATTTTAGTATCAAGAGGGAATGTTTTAGTGTAACGCCACATACAACAGACAGGAAGTGTGTTGTAGACAGGGGAGACTGGTGATTGGCCAGAAGAGGGAGCATCTTTTTGCATTGTTTATAAATAGGGGCTAGACTACAGAAAGGGCAGAGCAGCCATTCTGAGGCATCGCTCTCCGGGTGTCATGTCACCTGTCACTTATGCTAAAGCTTGTGATCTGAATAAACTTATGATCAAGGATTCAGTATGAGCGGACTCCTTTGTTTATCAGCAATAATTGCCACCACTCACTCGATACGACAAATGGCGCCCAACGTGGGGCTGGTCTGCATCTCTCCTTTGCTCATTCGTAGCCACCAAGCTAACTTCGGTCTGGAGTCATGACCAGACAAGGGTGAGTGTTCCTCACAGCTAAGTTGTTAGTTTTGTTACTGCTTGTGTACACTGGAGGAATGTACCATTACGACCGTGCCTCGGGTGGCGTTATTGCTGTTGACTAGGAGGCTGAAATAAATATTCTAAATTTGGTTGATGGGTAAACGGTAAATAATAGGAAGTCTAGAACAATGGATTGGTAGTGAATAAAGGCAGATATACGTATACATATTTAGAGCATTGTGAATCTGGAAAGACCCCCAGCGGGGGCGACTCGCAGGAGTGGGCTACAAATCCTGGGCGACGTATTAGACTTCGTCAGGTTGGTTCTGGGAACCATGAGTTGAACGATTGTATTTATGTTATACTCCTCTTATAGCCGACGGGAGATATGTTGGGGGTAACCGCTCGATATGATATTCATGGCTCAAGGCAGCATAAAGTTAGACGGAGATATGGATAATGATTTGGCCACAATGCAGGATATTTATTTGCGTGGTAGGCCGCAGTTAGCTAAAGGCTAAGGCTAATTCTAAGTGCTTGATTGTGTTTCAGGCCACGTGGTACATAGCGGCTAAGGCTAATTCGAAATGCTGGAGTGTGGGTCATGCTACATTGTACATAGCGGCTAATGATAATGCTAATGCTAAATGCTAATTGTGTTGCGTGCTACATGCTAACGGATATCCTTAGAGACCCCATTGCGATGGATTAAAGTCTCTTAAACTTGTCTCTGTGTGTGTAAGTCAGGTTATATGTTTTGTGAGCGCTGTTAAATGTTGTTTGACTATGAGGGGGAAACGGGAGGTACAGCTGGACTGTTAACCGTCTATTTGGGGATTGGGGAGAGGTCTAAGAATCTCCCTTCCACGGTGAAAAAGTATTTTTGAATGTATCGCGCATGCGTGGGATTTTACTAAACAACACATCTGTTACACTGCAGGGGGAGACAGGGAGACACAGACGTGGGAACAAAGAGGATAGATTTTAACACGAATCTTCTAATCGTTAAAGTAACTGTTGTTCGAAAATGAAACTATTTGTTGAGATGTAGTGAATTTATAAATTAGATATATGGTGACGGAGTATAATGAATTAAATTAAATGACGGATTAAAATAAAATAAAAATGTTTTTGAGCGATCTATTTAGTCCTGAGTTAAATGATGGATTAAAATAAAATACGTAATGAATTAAATTAAGTCTTGAAGCGAATATGAACGAAGGAATATTGAATATGCTTGAAATAACTCAGTGATTGCATTAACTACTAAAATCTTTTCCTGTGTCTCTGTTCTTTTGTCATCTGAGAGGAACCAGAGGAGAGAGGAGATACAGGAAGTGCTGACGTGCGTCACGTGACAAGGTGTGACGCAGGCAGAGGATCAGATATCAGGCTAGTTCACAAAATCATCCCTTACAAAATCTTCTTTGATGTTTTGACAATTTCACATAGGCTTGGCAAATACTATTTCATTAAAAATTGCATTTTGGAGGCTATGTGCATCACTTGGGTTAATTACAGATGTGTTGGGAATCAAGGAGTGACATTATTCTGTAAATTTAAGATAATTAGGTGCCTATAGAGCAAGGGGGTTTATGGGAATTGTAGTAATGGTAGGGTTACAGGCTTTGTTTTTGGGATTGCTTTGAAGTTGACTAACTTACATTTGCATTTGATGGGTTGTGGTAAGATAGCCAACACTAATTGATAAATTGGTGACATAGGATATAGGAATAAAAATTGGTTTTAATTATTCATGATTTTTAATTGATTTATTTAAAAAATAATTACAGGGGGGAAGCCATAGGCTATATAGTCTAAAATAAGATAATACACGATAAAGGAATATAAAAGAGTAGTTACAATGGGGAAAAACGACATCAAGGCTATGAAAGTCATTACACCGGTTGATATAGGGGAAAAATAGTGATCCTTTAACTAAAGTAGTGTTAGGAAAACTAATGGCAGAAGTTAGTACACCTTTCTCACGCACGGATTCAGCAAAATGACACCCACCTTACGAGAAGGGAGTAGAGCTTAGGGATGTTTAGCTTCCAGGGATCATCCAGGAGGGTGATTGTTGCATCAGAGATGAAGATGAATAATAGATAGAAGACAAGCAGAAACGACGATAAAGGTGAATCCAAAACTCCAGAAGGAAGGAAATGAGATGTCTGGAAGAGAAGAGTGAGGTTAAAGAAGACGAGGATGATGAAGATGAGTGATTGAGAAGAGGTCATGGGTGGATATGACTCTGTGATCAGAAGGAAGTTGGCAAGAGAGGAAAGAAGAAGGATACTAGAGATTTGATCTCTGATGGAAGTTGAAGGAAGAAGGATACACGAGATTTGATCTCTGATGAAAGCAAAGATGAAGAAAGCGATGAAGATTTGGAGATTAAAGGTGCTTTATGTTCAAGAGGATTTTATCCTACAATGACTAGCAAAGAAGAAATAGAGATATATACCGATGTTTATCATGCCTGGATAAAGCAAATAGGTTAGAAGAAGTAACACAGCTGAAGATACAGAAGAGGAGAAACTGCTGAGAAAAGGATTCCAAGAATTGGAGAAGAAGAAGGAGAAGAGAAGCTTTGGTTATGAAGAATCAGAGTGAACCAAATCAACAATCACTGTTACAGCTTCAACTGAACAATATCAAATGCAATTGTACCAGTCAAGGGGGGTACCAAATGTTCCATATCCACAGCCAGTTTCTGGACAGACACAGAATTGGAGAGGAAGAGGACGAGAAGGCTTAGAAGGAGGAGGAAGATTTCAGCTACACTTCCAGCAACTTTCAGAAGACTGTTATAATTGTGGACAGATTGGGTACTTTACCTGTGAGTGCAACAAGTCAGGAGGAAAAACAGATAACATTTTTAAGGAAGATACAGGGGCAATTCAAGATCACCTGTTCTCCAGGTGAACCCTAAAGATTCTAGAGTGCCTAGAAGATCCGGAAGGGGGGTGTCAGCTGATAGCACCGATTAGAGAAGAAGAGAAAATAGCTAACAATTGAAGTAAAAACAGAGGACTATGAGAAGTGATAGTGAATAGTGTAAAAACTTATCTGTGTTGAGCCTAAAGAGGTTAAACATCTCACTATGTAAAATTAACTAATTAGGATAGGGATTTGAGGTAGTAAAACAGTTAATTACTCTTAAGATACTAATATTAGAGCATATACCTATTGCATTGTTGGGAAGAGATGCATTGTTTAAATTGAACTGTACAATAGGATGTACACTAAACGGCTGTCTGGTAGAAGATTTTAAAAAGTAGGGTTTTTGGGAATCGTATTTGCTTAAAAAGATAATATCATAGGAAGGATGATAATCTATTATTCTGCCTATTAGACAATCTGTCTGAAAAATAAAGTTAAAAGGGGTGACTGTTATTCTGGGTTACATTCTTACACTAAGAGATTTCAGGCTAGGCTAAAAGGTGTTTAGTCGTTTGCCAAGTCTGTGTGTAAAAAAGTCAGAAGCAGGTGGGGACTTTCCCAATCACATATTCAAAAAATTTGGTGGTAAAGGGATTTTGTGAATAAATCAGTGGGAAAAGGTTTTTAAAGGTTAGGAGGAAAAGATTAGATTAAAATAAATTAAGAGAACTAGGTTGAAGGAACTCTAAGACAGTAAGCTAAGTTTCAAAGTTAGTAGTAAGAGAGAGAGAACAGTGGTGAAGGACATGTTAAAGTTTAGTGGGAAGATATGGTAGGAGTTTAGATCTGTTAGGAGCAGATGCATTGAGAAAGTATGTGTTGCTGAATGATAAGAGAAGATTGAGGGTGATTGAGTATCTATAGTTACAGTTCCCAGCAGGGAGATCAAGGTAATTATAGGTGTATTTTTTATAATCAAAAGTTTGAAAGTCAGGGATTAGAGATAGGACTGAGAGTTGGGAAAAAGTGACACTAGTGGTGATAGATGGAAGTACAAGCAAAGACTTCAAATCTTTGGAAAATGGATGAAGTAACTAAGGACATTAACACTTCAGTCTATTATAACAACAGTGGGAAGCAATTTAACTCTTTCAACATTGATAGTTATTAAAGCCATAAATATATTGCATTTGGTTATAAGGGAACCAATAGCTCACCAATTTTAGGGGAAAAATACTTATTAGGGTTAGGATGGGGACGTTCTTCCCACATGGAGAGATAATTATGGAGAAGAAGTATACTTATCTAGTGCAAGCATTAGAATTTGTTCCGGTTAAGAATTATTGGTTAAAAGGCTATGTAATTCATAAAGTAACGCTTATAATGGAAGAGTTGAGGTCTGTTGTAGCCTCCACAGTCACCAAAGGAGTTCAGGAAGAATATGTTACAGTAGTCACTCCAACAGTGGATAATACACATAGGATATCGGTAGCTTTGCCACTAGAAATAATTAAGGTTAATACATCAACTACTTTAATGGTAACTTTGGAAGGGATTAATGATACGATGGCAATAGCAAATGTAGGAAGTATGACACCGACAACAACTTTTCTGAAATTAAAGGGGGTTAGCAAGAAGACTCAGGGGTTTATGTTACGGATGGAGAGTGCTATCAATGATAGTATGAATAGGGTTAAAATATGAGAACAGATAGTAGTAGAGAGAATATAGATTCATCATGGAGGTACAGGATGAGGTCTTTGATTTTAATGACAGACAAGGAGAGGTATCTGATCAGTACCGCTCGTTAGGGGAGAGAGAAACTAAAGGGAGTGGTTTGATTCTTCTGTTGTGAAGATTAGAGATAGATGGCAGGTAGGAATCTTTGGTTCCAGCGGTTAACTCATTCTGTAAGATCAGTGAGGAATCTTGAGGGTCCATGTCTGGTGAGAATTCCAGCACCAAACATTTTAGAGACGGTCGTTCGACCTCTATCAAGTATGTGTCAATCTTATGCGTTGTCATGACTGTGGTATCAGCAACAATAATCAGTAACAGATAAAATAATGTCGTTGTCAAAACATTTGTTTAAGCCTAGGTTTAGGTGTTATTGGGTTAAGTGAATTAACTTGTGTGAATTTGTTGGATGGTAAAGAAAAATCAGGTAACAGCGTAACTGAAGTATTGGAGGTGTAACCATTGAGGGCTAAAGTTGTTTTTGTTCTAATAAAACAGATTATGTAAATGGTATGTTTATGGGAATATCAGATTGTGATGTTATATGATAACTTTGGGTAGGCATGACCTTAAGGGTAGTAATGAGAAATATGTTACTTTTTATGTACCAGGTAGTAAGAACAGCAGGACTTTGATGGTTAAAAGATTAGCTTTTGCCTGACAATGTAACTATGGGAAATTTTAGAGATATTTTAAGGGTTTGTGGTGATAAAGTATATATATTCTTACACTATGGATAGACAGGATGTTGTTACATGTCAACGTTGAAGCTTCCATATGAGGTTTCTACCATTATAAGAGGGGTAGCACCGGACACAGAAATCTGAAGCTATATTTGAAATTGGATGAAAAGAGACATGGCTACATGTCATACATACATGTCTTCAAGCCTATCATTGAAGGATAAATCTAAGGGAGAAGGGGGGACTTTTTCCATGGTATGGTGTAACATTTGGGAAGATCATATTGATAATATTAGGTATACTTTGAGTCCAGATAGTTCCGATAATATCACGAGTGTTATAGATGCGTTGAAGAATATAAGGGATACGTTTGGGAGATCTGAGAAGACTTGGTTGCAAGATCAGGTAGGCCAGTAGGGGCAGTGATGGGTTACATTTAATGGCAGCTTTGATAACACTGTGTGATGTTTGTAATTTGTTACTGACCTTTGAGAAAGCTATGATATTGAGATAGGTTGGAGAGTGATGCCTGGAGACAACACTCAGATGCCGGTGTTGACTGTTCCTGATCTGGATGAAGATGGACAAGTGGAACTGAATGGATAAATATCATTTTTTATGTTTTGATCATTTAAAAAAAAAAAAAAAAAATCAATATTGGGGTGATTTTAGTATGATTTTATGAATCAAGGGGGGGAAGAGGATAATGTGATTCATATATCATTTATATAGCATTTTTATATTCTTAGTTGATATTGATGGTCAATTTGAAAGTGTTGTTTTGCAAAAGATACTGTTTGGTCTTTCCTTTTCTTTCAGAAGCATTTGGGGGAACATATGGAGATTGAAATACTCAAACAACGACAATATGAAGGGACAATATGACTGGAGGAGATGAAACAAGGAGGGTGTGGTCGAGTCCATCATCAAAAGTCCATTGGAAGAGGAGACTACGGGGAGATGAAGTGTAGTGGACTACATTCCAGTGTCTGCAATGAAATATAGACATGTGTAATACATAATTGTGTCATATTCTTAGGTATTAATTTTTGTAGAATGATGTTTGATGTTATTGAATACATGTGAGGATCTTAGATGTTTTTGTTTATTTCGGTGATGTTTAGGGACAGGGAATTTAGGCAGGGAGAGTTCCACTTTAGGGTCCAATGGGTTGACCAGCCTTAGAGTGGATGTTTTTGGATAGGATTTTGTTTGCAGGGGCTTACATGTGTATTTAATTGCATCATAGTTTCAAATGCATTTACATGGTTTATGAGTTTATCAGGAGTACCGAGGTGGTTGCCTGGGGCAGAGGGACCGTGAGAGAATTTTACTGTCTTGATTGATGGATGGAAGGTTGCCGGACAGTTTTTCGCTCTTACACTCCATAGAGATTTGTTCATATTTCATAGTAATGTATTCACACTTCATAAACAGTTGTTCATATTTCATAGAAAGGTATTTACACTCTAGAGGAGAATGTTTTTGGTTTAATGTTAAAAGATACTCAATAAGATAAATTGTTACTTGTCATAATCCTATTCTGTTTGTTTTCGAGACTTTTAGTTTGTCTCGAAAGGGGGGAATGTAGTGTATTGAGATTATGATGGTGTTAAATGTTTTTTAAGTGGAACTGAAAGAATGTTGATTTTAGTATCAAGAGGGAATGTTTTAGTGTAACGCCACATACAACAGACAGGAAGTGTGTTGTAGACAGGGGAGACTGGTGATTGGCCAGAAGAGGGAGCATCTTTTTGCATTGTTTATAAATAGGGGCTAGACTACAGAAAGGGCAGAGCAGCCATTCTGAGGCGTCGCTCTCCGGGTGTCATGTCACCTGTCACTTATGCTAAAGCTTGTGATCTGAATAAACTTATGATCAAGGATTCAGTATGAGCGGACTCCTTTGTTTATCAGCAATAATTGCCACCACTCACTCGATACGACACTAGTTAGTGAGTTATTAGCCCAGTTATAGATCATTTGTAGTCAGCAATAGGGGAGTGATTGCTTCCTACAAGAGCACAAACTGTGTCCATTTCTAGACATCTTTGAAAAGCCAGTCAGGTAAAGAGCTTTTTATTTCTGCTTCCTACAAGAGCACAAAACGTATATACACTACTGTTCAAAAGTTTGGGGTCACATAGAAATGTCCTTGTTTTCGAAAGAAAAGCAATTTTTTTGTCTATTAAAATAACATCAAATTGATCAGAAATACAGTGTAGAAATTGTTAATGTTGTAAATGGCTATTGTAGCTGGAAACGGCGGATTTTTTATGGAATATCTACATAGGCGTATAGAGGCCCATTATCAGCAAACATCAGTCCAGAAAAAGCTTTTCCTTCGAAAACAAGGACATTTCTAAGTGACCCCAAACTTTTGAACGGTAGTGTACATTTCTAGACATCTTTGAAAAGCCAATCAGGTAAAGAGCTTTTTATTTCTTAAAGGGGCAGTGTTGTATTAGACAGGCTTGAATAAGCTAAGTAGCCAATAGGCAGAGGGTTGCATAATTTGTCTGATTCTCTGTAATAATGGTATGGGAATAATAATGCATTTTATTTTGTAAAGTTTCTTGCATCAAACAACACAACAGCATTTTCAGTCACCTCCTTGTCAGAAGAACAAGTGGATAAACAGGTTCATGTCAAGCCCTGCATGTTTTTTTTTACAGGATATTGAAGGCCTACATTGAACACCACACATTGGCTGCTACTGTTGGCTGAATGATACAACAGCTATTTCCATGTTCAAAATGTTATGGGATGTATTTTCTCCATTGTCTTTGATGGTAGGCCACTCTGGTAGGCCTACATTATGATCAAATAGCCACAGTAGCCTACTTGGCCACTGTTAAAACTGTAACTTAAAGCGGGTTCAGCCTCAGTGATCACAGTAAACACACACGCCGGAAGTTGCACAGAATTTTCACAACCTTCAAGTTTGTGCTCAGCAGACCTGAAATTTGCTCAGTGCCGGAAACAATTAGAGGGAACATTGGTAGGAGGTGTGAAAATTGTGTTCTTGATCTGACTCTCACACCCTTCCACATTTAGCTTTGCACAAGGCATGTTATTACCCTCAAGAATAAACACACACACAAGCAAGCAGGGTTGGGTAGGTTATTTTCTAAATGTAGTCCGTTACAGTTGCTAGTTAGCTGTCCACAATTGTAATCAGCAACATAACTTTTGGATTACCCAAAACTGAGTAAAGTAATCTGATTACTTTCAGTTACTTTTAGATTACTGTCCCCTTAAAAGGCATTAGAAGAAGACTAAAAGGATCCATCCAACACGTTTGGTGTGTCATCATAGTGGTCTCTGACATCATAATGGACACTGACATCATAGTGATCTCTGACATCATAATGGTCTCTGACATCATAGTGGTTCTCTGACATCATAGTGATCTCTGACATCATAATGTACTCAGACATCATAGTGGCCTCTGACATCATAGTGACCTCTGACATCATAGTGAACTCTGACATCATATTGGTCTCTGACATCATAGTGGTCTCTGACTTGTGGTCAGACTCGCTCAGGTGGAACAAACTTAAACTTTCTCCATGTTTCAGTGCTGCATTGAATGTCACTGAGAAAGCAGAAAGGTGCCATAATGTATTTTTTTCACAAACATTTTTACATTTAAACAAACATTTATGCAATAAGTAATTATCTAGTTTTTCAAAAGTAATCTGTAATCTGATTATTATATTTTTGCTGGTAACATAACTGATTACAGATAGTTTTTTTTAGTAATAAGATTATCAGTCACTCCCCAACCATAGTAATAGGTTTGCATGTTTAGCTGGTTATATTAAAGTAGTCAGACCAAGTATCACACCTCTCCCTCCTTCGTTCCTCCATTTCCCCTCCTCCCTCCATCCCTCTCCCCTAAATATGTTTAAATAGTTACTGCTCAAAAGGATGAAGCATCACACCTCTCCCTTCATCCCCCTTTTCTAAACACTAAAATAGTTTCTGCCCAAAAGCAGTTGTTCTGTTGTGTTAGTACGCACTTTCTTCCCACCCATATTTTCTCTCATCCCTGTAGCCCTCTCTCCTCCCTCCATCACGCTCTCCTCCCTCCATCACGCTCTCCTCCCTCCATCACGCTCTCCTCCCTCCATCACGCTCTCCTCCCTCCATCACGCTCTCCTCCCTCCATCACGCTCTCCTCCCTCCACCACGCTCTCCTCCCTCCACCACGCTCTCCTCCCTCCATCACGCTCTCCTCCCTCCATCACGCTCTCCTCCCTCCACCACGCTCTCCTCCATCCACCACGCTCTCCTCCCTCCATCACGCTCTCCTCCCTCCATCACGCTCTCCTCCCTCCATCACGCTCTCCTCCCTCCATCACGCTCTCCTCCCTCCATCACGCTCTCCTCCCTCCATCACGCTCTCCTCCCTGCATCCCTAAACCTGGCCTTAAGTGGAGGCCAACTTACACTATGGCCTCCTGGGCTTGCTAGCACCACTGAGATAACAGTTTTCAGGGTGTAAGGAGATGAAAGGTGATGTGCTCCCTCATCGCCCTTTCCTCACATCTCCTCTCCTCTCCTCTCCTTTCCTTTCTCTTCTCCTCTCCTTTCTCCTCTCCTCTCTCCTCTCTCCTCTTCTTTCTCCTTTCTCACTCCTCTCCTCTCTCCCCTGCATTCTCCTCCCCTTTCCTCTTTTCTCTACACCTCTCCTCTCCTCTCTCTTCTCCTTTCTCCTCTCCTTTCTCCTCTCCTCTCCTCTCGTCTCCTTTCTCCTCTCCTTTCTTCTCTCTCCCATTTCTCTTCTCCTTTCTCTACTCCTCTCATTTCTCCTCTCCTCTCCTTACTCCACTCCTCTCCTTTCTCCTCTCCTTTCTCCTCTCTCCCCTCCTTTCTCCACTCCTCCTCTCATTTCTCCTCTCCTTTCCACTCTCCTCTCCTCTCTCATCTCATCTCCTCTCCTCTCTCCTATCTCCGCTCCTCTCTCCTCCCTATTTCTCCTCTCCTCTCTCCCCTACATTCTCCTCTCTTTTCCTCTCTACTCTCTTTTCTCTACTCCTCTCCTTTCTCCTCTCTCCCCTCCTTTCTCCACTCCTCTCCTCTCCTCTCCTCTCTCATCTCCTCTCCTCTATCTCCGCTCCTCTCCTCTCTCCCCTACATTCTCCTCTCCTTTCTCTACTCTCTTTTCTCTACTCCTCTCCTTTCTCATGTCTTCTCCTTTCTCCTCTCCTTTCTCCACTACTTTCAACACTCCTCTCATTTCTCCTCTCCTCTCCTTTCTCCTCTCCTTTCTCTTCTCCTCTCCTTTCTTCTCTCCCCCATTTCTCCTCTCGTTTCTCCTCTCTTCTCCTTTCTCCACTCCTCTGATTTCTCCTCTCCTCTCCTTTCTCCACTCCTGTCCTCCCATTTCTCCTCTCCTTCCCGCTCCTTTATCTTCTCCTCTCCTTTCGACACTCCTCTCCTTTCTCCTCTCCGCTCTCTTCTCCTTTCTCCTCTACTCTCCCTACTCCACTCTTCTACTTTCTCCTCTCCTCTCCTTTCACCTCTCCTCTCTCCTCTACTCCCTCCTCTCCTCTCCTTTCCTCTCTTTTGTCTACTCCTCTCCTTTCTCCTATATCCTCTCCTTTCTCCTACCTTTCTCCACTTCTCTCCTTTCTCTTCTCCTCTCCCCTCCTTTCTCCTCTTCTCTCTTCTCCTTCTCCTCTCCTCTCCTTTCCTTTCCTTTCTCCTCTCCTTTCTCCACTCCTCTCCTTTCTCCTCTCCTTTCTCCACCTCTCCTCTCCTCTCATTCCTCTCTTTTCTCTTCTCCTCTCCTTTCTCCTCTCCTCTCCTTTCTCATCTCCTCTCCTTTCTCCTCTCCTCTCATTTCTCCACTCCGCTCCACTCCTTTCTCCTCTCCTTTCTCCTCTCATCTCCTCTCCTCTCTCCTTGCCTTCCCTTTCCTCTCCTTTCTCCTCTCCTCTCCTTTCTTCTCCTTTTTCCTCTCCTCTGATTCTCCTCTCCTCTCCTTACTCCACTCCTCTCCTTTCTCCACTCCTGTCCTCTCCTTTCTCCCCTCCTTGCATCTCCTTTCTCTTCTCCTCCCTCCTCTCCTCTCCTTTCTTCTCTCCCCCATTTCTCCTCTCCTTTCGACACTCTTCTCCTTTCTCCACTCCTCTCCTTTCTCCACTCCTCTCTCTCCTCTCCTCTCCTCTCCTCTCCTCTCCTCTCCTCTCCTTTCTCCACTCCGTACTCCTTTCTCATCCCCTTTCTCCTCTCCTCTACTCTCCTCTCTCCTTTCTCCTCTGTATTCTCCTCTCCTTTCCTCTCTTTTCTCTACTCCTCTCCTTTCTCCTATATCCAGTCCTTTCTCCTACCTTTCTCCACTCCTCTCCTTTCTCCTCTCCTCTCTTCTCCTTTCCTTTTTCTTCTCCTCTCCTTTTTCCTCTCCTTTCTTTCTCTTCTCCTCTCCTTTCTCTTCTCTTCTCCTCTATCCTCTCCTCTGTCCTCTCATTTGTCCTCTCTCTCTATTCTCCTCTCCACTCCTCTCCTTACTCCTCTCCCCTCCTTTCTCATCTCCTCGCATTTCCTCTCCTTTCTCCTCTCCTCTTCTCTCCTTTCTCCACTCCCCTTTCTCCACTCCTATCATCACCTTTCTCCTCTCCCCCCTACACCTCTCCTCTCCTCTCTCCTCTCCTTTGTCCTCTCTCTCTTTTCTCCACTTGTTTCTCCTCTCCACTCATTTCTCCTCTCCTCTCTTTTCTCCTCTCCTTTCTCCTCTCCGTTCTCCCCTCCTTTCTCCTGTCTCCTCTCCTCTCCTTTTAACAGGCATCCTCCTCTCCCCTCCCCTCACTCTCATCTTGATTAAAACAGCCAGGGGTCAGCCAGGACCCTAATCACTGTGGACAGAGACCTCTTGACTTGATTAAAACAGCCAGGGGTCAGCCAGGACCCTAATCACTGTGGACAGAGACCTATTGACTTGATTAAAACAGCCAGGGGTCAGCCAGGACCCGAATCACTGTGGACAGAGACCTCTTGACTTCATTAAAACACCAGTGAGTTTGGTCTTCTCCTCGATCTGCGCTCACTCCCCAAACTACCCGTGGTAGTTTTTCATTTTTACCTGTGGGGTGTCTGGGTATGCTCAATAAAGTGTTTACATTTTTACCTGTGGGTGTCTGGGTACGCTCAATAAAGTTTTATTTGAGTTGTAGCAGCAGTAAAAAGAGGGAGAGTGTCCGAGTCTAGCGGGTTCTAAATTCTAAAGATTCTGGTGCTGTCTGTCTCTATTCTCTCTCTCTCCCTCCCACTCTGAATGGGTCATCTTCTGAGAATGCATGTGAAAGACACAATTAAACTATTTTCTTAAGAGTCATACCATATTAGAATCCCTTCTGTGTTATTTTCCCAAACAATGTAACTTGGCAAGAGATCACTGTACTTGTCGACTGGGGACGTGAGAAAGAGAGAGAGCTTAAAAAGTAACGATGTAAAAAGAGAAAGTGTGTGAGATTTAGGGTCCGTTGGGAATGTTTCTCTGTTCTGAAGCTGGGTGGTCTGTCCTAATGTGAACTCAAGTGGTACCCCTGAGGCCAAATCTTTTATTGAACTGCATTCTATGTTCAGATCATACATTCATGAGGACAATGACCTCTAGGAAGAAAACATTTGGACCAGGTTTCATTTGAAATTTTAGTAATTTAAAATTCAAATCAAATGTTATGTCACATGCTTCGTAAACAACAAACAGTGTAGCGTAGCAGAGAAATGCTGACTTACTTATGGGTCTATCTCCAACAGAGTTAAAGGTACAAATAAATACACAGTGAATAACAATAACCAGTAAAAATAACATGGCTATATACAGGAAGTACCAGGTAATAACATGGCTATATACATGAAGTACAAGGTAATAACATGGCTATATACAGGAAGTACCAGGTAATAACATGGCTATATACAGGAAGTACAAGGTAATAACATGGCTATATACAGGAAGTACCAGTACTGAGTCAATGTGCAGGGGTACAAGGTAATAACATGGCTATATACAGGAAGTACAAGGTAATAACATGGGGTCAGTGTAAGGGTGTGTGAGTGTGTGGGTAGAGTCCAGTGTGTGCGCAAGAGAGCAAAAAGGGGTAAACGCTGGTAGACCAGGACGGGTCGCCATTTGATTAGATATTGATGAGCTATTTAGTCATCTGGTTTAGCAGTCTTATGGCTTGGGGGGTAGAAGCTATTCAGGGTCCTGTTGGTTCCAGACTTGGTGCATCGGTACCGCATGCCGTGCGGAAGCAGAGAGAGAGAGAACTAATCTACGGCTTGGGTGGCTGGAATCTTTGAAAATGTTTTGGGCCTTCCTCAGACACCGCCTGGTATAGAGGTCCTGGATGGCAGGCGGTGATGTACCGGGCCGTACTCGCTACCCTCTGCAGCTGTAGAACCTTTTGACGATCTTATCCAGAGCTACATACATTGTGATCGGTGTTACAGAGCGCTCGATGTTTAAAAGGTAATTTCGGATTGAGACGACATCTGCAGCCCTTACCCCTGAATGCTTTCTCCACAAATGCGGGAACATTGGCGTCAAAAGGCGCACTGTGGACAGGCGCTCTACGGATTGAATTCCGTACTGAGTCACAGAGAGAGGGGCAGAGAGAGACTGTGTGTTTGTGCGTGTGTGTACATAGCATAGGTTTCCTTTCATCCCCAGACAGAGGCAGGTGTGTAATGTCATCCATCACGACAAAGCAGCGAGTGACAGACGGAACAACAAAACAATCCATGGTTCTGCTCCAGAATAAACGTGTACGGCTTTGGAAACCACTGTTTATTGGGTTATCAGTTCAGTGGGCCACACACACACTGCCCTATCAAGCAAGCCTGCGTAAGGAGAGAGAGGGAAGGAAGGAGAGCTAGGACTAGATCCAATCAGATTGCTTGTTTTGGTCGGAGGTGGATCTGTGGATCTGAAGCCAAACCCACAGGCGGATCCTCCTCCTCTTATCGCGGACACTGCCATTGGATGCTATCTTATCGCGGACACTGCCATTGGATGCTATCTTATCGCGGACACTGCCATTGGATGCAATCTTATGGGACACTGCCATTGGATGCAATCTTATGGAACACTGCCATTGGATGCAATCTTATGGGACACTGCCATTGGATGCAATCTTATGGGACACTGCCATTGGATGCTATCTTATGGGACACTGCCATTGGATGAACGAAACCACACCTGACTATAATCTGACAAATCCCATGCAGCCGCGCTCCAAGTTCAAACACACGGCATAAATCCCCTCATCCAAATTAAATGAAGACATCTACTAGCCTGCACTTTCTAGCGCCGTCTTGAACTTCTGTCGCAGCAAAGACAATAAGGAAGTGCTTGTGAAAACAAGAGCAGCCACTCACAGCGTCAGCTCATACCGCAGTTACACCTCCAACTCCACCAGAACATCTGCTACGCGGATGTCGGCCAACGGCGGTAAATGATGAGTAATCACAGTAAATGATGATGAATCGCAGATGTCTGTGGTAATAAGAAGTTATCATTGCAGAGAGGAGAGGACAGGAGACACTGACACCTCCCACAGTATGAGGTGCCAGTGTTCTAATTCCCTTCATTAACAGAATGATGCATAATGACAGGTAGTGTTTTACTAGACACTCTCTCTCTCTCTCTCTCTCTCTCTCTCTCGAAATTACATCATCCACTCCATTAAGAAATTAGAGATGGATGGATGAAGTGATAGAGAGAAAGGGATGGAGAGAGAGAGAAGGATGGAGAGAGAGGGAGGGAGGGATGGATGGAGAGAGAGGGAGGGAGGGATGGAGAGAGAGGGAGGGATGGAGAGAGAGAGAAGGGTGGAGAGAGAGGGAGGGATGGATGGATGGAGAGAGAGGGAGGGAGGGATGGAGAGAGAGGGAGGGAGGGATGGATGGAGAGAGGGAGGGAGGGATGGATGGAGAGAGAGGGAGGGAGGGATGGAGAGAGAGGGAGGGATGGATGGATGGAGAGAGAGAGGGAGGGATGGAGAGAGAGGCAGATAGAGATGGAGAGAGAGGGAGGGATGGAGAGAGAGGGCGGGATGGAGAGAGAGAAGGATGGAGAGAGAGAAGGAGAGAGATGGAAACAGTCATTAGAGATGAAGGAGAAAAGGTTTCACCTCGTTAACCTATAACAGAGTAAATATACACACTAAATGGACCCACCTTGTGTGTGTCTGTGTGTGTCTGTGTGTCGACTCATTTCACGTAACTGCAGAAAATATGTTCAACCAATGCAGACAGAGAGAGGTCTCATATTATGCTATTATATACTGAACTATACTGTAATATTATCCTGAACAAAGACATAAACACAACATGTAAAGTGTTGGTCCCATGTTTCATGAGTTGAAATTATAGATCCCAGACATTTTCCATTCGCACAGGAAGCTTATTTCTCAAAAAACGTTGTGCGCAGATTTGTTTGTTTACATCCCTGTTAGTGAGCATTTCTCCTTTGCCAAGCGGTTTGCTGATGTCAACGTTGTGAACAGAGTGTCCCATGGTGGGGTTATGGTATGGGCAGGCATAAGCTACGGACAACGAACACAATTGCATTTTATTGATGGCAATTTGAATGCGCAGAGATACCGTGACGAGATCCTGAGGCCCCATTGTCGTGCCATTCGTCCACCGCCATCACCTCATGTTTCAGCATGATAATACACGGCCCCATGTCGCAAGGATCTGTACACAATTCCTGGAAGCTGAAAATGTCCCAGTTCTTCCATGGCCTGCATACTCACCAGACATGTCACCCATTGAGCATGTTTGGGATGCTCTGGATCGACGTGCACGACAGTGTGTTCCAGTTCCCGCCAATATCCAGCAACTTCACACAGCCATTGAAGAGGAGTAGGACAACATTCCACAGGCCACAATCAACAGCCTGATCGACTCTATGCGAAGGAGATGTGTCTCGCTGCGTAGGGCAAATTGTGGTCACACCAGATACTGACAGGTTTTCTGATCCACGCCCCTACCTTTTTTTTTTTAAAGGTATCTGTGACCAACAGATGCATATCTGTATTCCCAGTCATGTGAAAATCCATAGATGAGGTCCTAATTTATTTATTTCAATTCACTTCAGTCTCTGTGATTAAACAACAGTAAAACACATAGCACGCAACAGCCCTCACTCTGATAGGCCAAAGTCCAGGGGTTAAGGGGTGAGGAGATAGCGCTCAGGCAGCTAGGAACAGATGTTTCTGCTTTCAATATTTCCCAAAATAAAGTCTCTCTCTCTCTCTCTCTCTCTCTCTCTCTCTCTCTCTCTCTCTCTCTCTCTCTCTCTCTCTCTCTCTCTCTCTCTCTCTCTCTCTCTCTCTCTCTCTCTCTCTCTCTCTCTCCTCTCTCTCTCTCTCTCTCTCTCTCTCTCCCTCTCTCTCTCCCTCTCTCTCTCTCTCCCTCTCTCTCTCTCTCTCTCTCTCTCATTTATCGGGCCAATCAAAAGGAGTGTTCTACGGAATGGAAGCTGAGGGATGAATGAACAAAGGAATGAACTAACAGAACATTCTGACGCAGTCTCTCTGACCATGAAGGTATTTTTCTCTCTTTTTAGTTAAATCAGTTCATTACTTTACCCATCCCCTTATTCTAGGTCCCTCCTTTTCCTTTCAGTCAATCCATCAGGAAGTGCTTGCGGGGAGTTGTTCACTTTACAGGCTGTCGTGGCAACAGGCTGGCGTTCCGTGATGAGTTCACGGCGAGTTAATTAGAACAGCAGGGGGGGTCTTCAGGAATGCACAGGATTCTGGAATGGGGGACGGAGGGGGAGGGGAAAATACAAAAAAATACAAAGAATGCATATCACAGACATATTAGAGAATCATATGGAGTGGAGAGAGGACACGGGTTAACCAGGATGAACAGGGAAATAATGTGTTAAACCAAAAATATTAAAGACTCTTTAAGAGTCATGGATTGCATTCATAGCTACCATAAAATACTACCATAAAATAGGAATTCCACTCTTGCGAATATAATACTAACTGCATTTATGACTCTATGAAATTCCTCTCCTTTACTAAACCTACGGGAATCTGTACTGTTTACAGTATTTCCGGATTGACTGGAATACGGGAAAGATGTGTGTCCATACCTTGGACAGTTGGATTGTCATGCTGGTTACCATTCAGTTCAGGTTGTTCTTCTGGTACCTCCATATCTGTGATCAAGAAGAACCCAAGGGTACAGACCGCGAATAGACCGTAAATGGTGTCAATTTAACAATACAGACGTTTCAAAAGAACACACAAACCTGAAAACACATCTAATGACATCCTAATAGCCTTTCCACTTCCACCTTTAAATGAGATATTAATAATAGCATCCCATCATCACTCTCACACGTGTGGAAACCATCAGAGAAGAGGAGAGAGAGAGAGAGGAGCCTCACCATTACTGCTGGTGTATCGTGTGTCAGGAGTAGAGAGAGATGAGGAGGACCAGTGTTTGAGAGCATCTTCAACTCTCTCCCTCCTCTTGGACTCAAACGCCAACATTTCCTGCAGCTTCCTCTTCAATTTCCTCTCTTTCTTCAAGCGCTTCTGGATAGAGGCTGAGAAAGAGAAGGGGGTGAGAGGGAAAGAGAGAATGAGAGAGGGGGAAAGAGAGAATGAGAGGGGGAGAAATAGATTCCCTCCCCAAACCCACCAATCCCTCCCTCTGATCTGTAACTCAGAGGTGAGCTCTCTCACCCCCCCCGACTACCTCTGCTCTGTAGTTCGGAGGCGAGTTGTCTCTCCAGACTCTCTCTCAACTCTCTCTCTCTGTACAGCTCCATCTTCAGTTCTCTCTTCTCTGCCTGGATCTGTTTGTCCTGGACACTGGCATTCTCTACAGCCACCTTCAGCAAGCCCTGAGAAGAGAGAGATGAAGAGAGATGAAGAGAGATGAAGAGAGAGAGAGAGAGAGAGAGAGAGAGAGAGAGAGAGAGAGAGAGAGAGAGAGAGAGAGAGAGAGAGAGAGAGAGAGAGAGAGAGAGAGAGAGAGAGAGAGAGAGAGAGAGAGAGAGAGAGAGAGAGAGAGAGAGAGAGAGAGAGAGAGAGAAGAGAGAGAGAGAGAGAGAGAGAGAGAGAGAGAGAGAGAGAGACGAGAGAGAGAGAGAGAGACAGAGAGAGAGAGAGAGAGAGAGATGAAGAGAGAGAGAGAGAGAGAGATGAAGAGAGAGAGAGAGAGAGAGAGAGAGAGAGAGAGAGAGAGAGAGAGACAGAGAGAGAGAGAGAGAGACAGAGAGAGAGAGAGAGAGAGAGAGAGAGAGAGAGAGAGAGAGAGAGAGAGAGAGAGAGAGAGAGAGAGAGAGAGAGAGAGAGAGAGAGAGAGAGAGAGAGAGAGACAGAGAGAGAGAGACAGAGAGAGAGAGAAAGAGGGAGTTTTAACTTATGTCTACAAATAAGCTCTTGAGTATATCTATTAAGACTATAGCTAGAGAACTTGACATCACAAATGAGACCGGCTATACGGTCAACAATAGAAATGAAGGAAAGGAATGACACGAATAATAGTGACTTCAACTCATCCAGGTAATTATCTTGCCTGTATGTTGGTGAGTAGAGTCTCGGCAGAGGAAATGCCGGCAGCGAATAGGAACGGAGCAGGGAAGCCAGGGGGCAGGGCCTGGCCTGAGGACAGCCTATCAAATGAGGAGTCTTCTGTAAGAGAGAGGGTTAGTAATGATTTGTATACAAGCAGTATGTATAAGGGGATGAATGGACCTTCCTTCCTCCTGTTGAAAAAGGGACAGACTAATATGGAAGGACGGCAATAGTGAGAGGAGAGGTCAAAGGGCGTGACAACGATGGGATTTTGGAGCTATGGCAACGTGAGACTATGAAAGCATCGACTCCTCCCTCTTCTCTCCTCCTTCGCTCTCAAATCTTAATGCCTTAAACATGGATAACTCTGATACCTGTGTTGTGAAATGAACACTGACAACTCTGATACCTGTGTTGTGAAATGAACAAGGATAACTCTGATACCTGTGTTGTGAAATGAACAAGGATAACTCTGATACCTGTGTTGTGAAATGAACAAGGATAACTCTGATACCTGTGTTGTGAAATGAACAAGGATAACTCTGATACCTGTGTTGTGAAATGAACAAGGATAACTCTGATACCTGTGTTGTGAAATGAA
This sequence comes from Coregonus clupeaformis, assembly GCF_020615455.1. Classification (NCBI taxonomy): domain Eukaryota; kingdom Metazoa; phylum Chordata; class Actinopteri; order Salmoniformes; family Salmonidae; genus Coregonus; species Coregonus clupeaformis. The sequence goes on from NC_059230.1 coordinate 5,086,551, forward strand.
CACGGATAACTCTGATACCTGTGTTGTGAAATGAACACTGACAACTCTGATACCTGTGTTGTGAAATGAACACTGACAACTCTGATACCTGTATAGAGTGTTGTGTAATTAACATGGATAAAGATCCTATAGCTGGGCCGACACCAACGTTGAACTCCTTTTACTGAAGCAATTTAGCTTACGTCTTATTATTTCGGTGAGGCTACACAACGTTCCTGGTTTTAAAACCATGATTTGGTCAACAGTAATGTGCATTTAACCTGCAATGAAAGTATCTGCCATGTCCCTGTTTCGCTGCTGGCTCTCACTCCCTCTCCCTCCTTTACACACGGACTGACGGGAGAGATGCGTTCTGATAAGCGCAAGCATACTGACAGTTGAGCAACATTTTGAAACGTAACTGTGGGAAAGACCCAGTTCTTAAAACAACCACTCCAAAAGAGGAGAGTGTCAGCTTTATGAGAGTATAATTATTTATCAACTGTCAATATAGATGAATAACATCACTTTACAGAGTATGTCACTGCGATGATGCGCCAGCAGAACGGAGCGGAGCGCGCCATTTGGGGTGAATTTACAGAGTATGTCATTGAGATGATGCGCCAGCAGAACGGAGCGGAGTGCGCCATTTGGGGTGAATTGACAGAGTATGTCACTGCGATGATGCGCCAGCAGAACGGAGCGGAGCGCGCCATTTGGGGTGAATTGACAGAGTATGTCATTGAGATGATGCGCCAGCAGAACGGAGCGGAGCGCGCCATTTGGGGTGAATTGACAGAGTATGTCACTGCGATGATGCGCCAGCAGAACGGAGCGGAGCGCGCCATTTGGGGTGAATTGACAGAGTATGTCACTGCGATGATGCGCCAGCAGAACGGAGCGGAGCGCGCCATTTGGGGTGAATTGACAGAGTATGTCACTGCGATGATGCGCCAGCAGAACGGAGCGGAGCGGTGAATACATCAAGTAGCCTATTAAGGCCTACCAATGGAAAGTTATGTAGGACATTACATTTACAGTTCGATCAATTGCATGGATTATCTAGCATTAATATCATATTTAGAGTTAGCGATCTAGCTAAAGCGTTTTCAGTTCTCACTTCCTCAGGAGGTGAATTATGTTAAATATAGCCTAGGACAATAATATGCAAAAAAAAAAAAACATGCAGGCAAATTAATCTCTAAAGAGCCCCCAAAAAATATAAATAAAATAAAAAAGGTTATTCTGGATCCATTTTTAACATGTTGCACATCAAAATATCCATCATGCATTCCCTGAAAATGTTAGATGAAATAGCTAACTTCTTTCATGTCTTACTTAGCAGTGGAAAAAGTCAGTATAGAGCCCTCCCTCTAATGGTAAAGTCAGTCTAGAGTCCTCCCTCTAATGGTAAAGTCAGTCTAGAGTCCTCCCTCTAATGGTAAAGTCAGTCTAGAGTCCTCCCTTTAATGGTAAAGTCAGTCTAGAGTCCTCCCTCTAATGGTAAAGTCAGTCTAGAGTCCTCCCTCTAATGGTAAAGTCAGTCTAGAGCCCTCCCTCTAATGGTAAAGTCAGTCTAGAGCCCTCCCTCTAATGGTAAAGTCAGTCTAGAGTCCTCCTTCTAATGGTAAAGTCAGTCTAGAGTCCTCCCTCTAATGGTAAAGTCAGTCTAGAGTCCTCCCTCTAATGGTAAAGTCAGTCTAGAGTCCTCCCTCTAATGGTAAAGTCAGTCTAGAGTCCTTCTAATGGTAAAGTCAGTCTAGAGTCCTCCCTCTAATGGTAAAGTCAGTCTAGAGTCCTCCTTCTAATGGTAAAGTCAGTCTAGAGCCCTCCCTCTAATGGTAAAGTCAGTCTAGAGTCCTCCCTCTAATGGTAAAGTCAGTCTAGAGTCCTCCTTCTAATGGTAAAGTCAGTCTAGAGCCCTCCTAATGGTAAAGTCAGTCTAGAGCCCTCCCTCTAATGGTAAAGTCAGTCTAGAGTCCTCCCTCTAATGGTAAAGTCAGTCTAGAGTCCTCCCTCTAATGGTAAAGTCAGTCTAGAGTCCTCCCTCTAATGGTAAAGTCAGTCTAGAGTCCTCCCTCTAATGGTAAAGTCAGTCTAGAGCCCTCCTAATGGTAAAGTCAGTCTAGAGTCCTCCCTCTAATGGTAAAGTCAGTCTAGAGCCCTCCTAATGGTAAAGTCAGTCTAGAGTCCTCCCTCTAATGGTAAAGTCAGTCTAGAGTCCTCCCTCTAATGGTAAAGTCAGTCTAGAGTCCTCCCTCTAATGGTAAAGTCAGTCTAGAGCCCTCCTAATGGTAAAGTCAGTCTAGAGTCCTCCCTCTAATGGTAAAGTCAGTCTAGAGTCCTCCCTCTAATGGTAAAGGCAGTCTAGAGTCCTCCCTCTAATGGTAAAGTCAGTCTAGAGTCCTCCCTCTAATGGTAAAGTCAGTCTAGAGTCCTCCCTCTAATGGTAAAGTCAGTCTAGAGCCCTCCCTCTAATGGTAAAGTCAGTCTAGAGTCCTCCCTCTAATGGTAAAGTCAGTCTAGAGTCCTCCCTCTAATGGTAAAGTCAGTCTAGAGCCCTGCCTCTAATGGTAAAGTCAGTCTAGAGTCCTCCCTCTAATGGTAAAGTCAGTCTAGAGTCCTCCCTCTAATGGTAAAGTCAGTCTAGAGCCCTCCTTCTAATGGTAAAGGCAGTCTAGAGCCCTCCCTCTAATGGTAAAGTCAGTCTAGAGTCCTCCCTCTAATGGTAAAGTCAGTCTAGAGTCCTCCTTCTAATGGTAAAGTCAGTCTAGAGCCCTCCTAATGGTAAAGTCAGTCTAGAGCCCTTCCTCTAATGGTAAAGTCAGTCTAGAGTCCTCCTTCTAATGGTAAAGTCAGTCTAGAGCCCTCCTAATGGTAAAGTCAGTCTAGAGCCCTCCCTCTAATGGTAAAGTCAGTCTAGAGCCCTCCTAATGGTAAAGTCAGTCTAGAGCCCTCCCTCTAATGGTAAAGTCAGTCTAGAGCCCTCCCTCTAATGGTAAAGTCAGTCTAGAGTCCTCCCTCTAATGGTAAAGTCAGTCTAGAGTCCTCCTTCTAATGGTAAAGTCAGTCTAGAGCCCTCCCTCTAATGGTAAAGTCAGTATAGAGTCCTCCTCCTAATGGTAAAGTCAGTCTAGAGTCCTCCCTCTAATGGTAAAGTCAGTCTAGAGTCCTCCCTCTAATGGTAAAGTCAGTCTAGAGTCCTCCCTCTAATGGTAAAGTCAGTCTAGAGTCCTCCTTCTAATGGTAAAGTCAGTCTAGAGCCCTCCTAATGGTAAAGTCAGTCTAGAGTCCTCCCTCTAATGGTAAAGTCAGTCTAGAGTCCTCCTTCTAATGGTAAAGTCAGTCTAGAGCCCTCCTAATGGTAAAGTCAGTCTAGAGCCCTCCCTCTAATGGTAAAGTCAGTCTAGAGCCCTCCTAATGGTAAAGTCAGTCTAGAGCCCTCCCTCTAATGGTAAAGTCAGTCTAAAGCCCTCCCTCTAATGGTAAAGTCAGTCTAGAGTCCTCCCTCTAATGGTAAAGTCAGTCTAGAGTCCTCCTTCTAATGGTAAAGTCAGTCTAGAGCCCTCCCTCTAATGGTAAAGTCAGTATAGAGTCCTCCTCCTAATGGTAAAGTCAGTCTAGAGTCCTCCCTCTAATGGTAAAGTCAGTCTAGAGTCCTCCCTCTAATGGTAAAGTCAGTCTAGAGCCCTCCTAATGGTAAAGTCAGTATAGAGCCCTCCCTCTAATGGTAAAGTCAGTCTAGAGTCCTCCCTCTAATGGTAAAGTCAGTCTAGAGTCCTCCCTCTAATGGTAAAGTCAGTCTAGAGTCCTCCCTCTAATGGTAAAGTCAGTCTAGAGCCCTCCCTCTAATGTAAAAAGTCAGTCTAGAGTCCTGCCTCTAATGGAAAGTCAGTCTAGAGTCCTCCCTCTAATGGTAAAGTCAGTCTAGAGTCCTCCCTCTAATGGTAAAGTCAGTCTAGAGTCCTCCCTCTAATGGTAAAGTCAGTCTAGAGCCCTCCCTCTAATGTAAAAAGTCAGTCTAGAGTCCTCCCTCTAATGGTAAAGTCAGTCTAGAGCCCTCCTAATGGTAAAGTCAGTCTAGAGTCCTGCCTCTAATGGTAAAGTCAGTATAGAGCCCTCCCTCTAATGGTAAAGTCAGTCTAGAGTCCTCCCTCTAATGGTAAAGTCAGTCTAGAGCCCTCCCTCTAATGGTAAAGTCAGTCTAGAGCCCTCCCTCTAATGGTAAAGTCAGTCTAGAGTCCTCCCTCTAATGGTAAAGTCAGTCTAGAGTCCTCCCTCTAATGGTAAAGTCAGTCTAGAGTCCTCCCTCTAATGGTAAAGTCAGTCTAGAGCCCTCCCTCTAATGGTAAAGTCAGTCTAGAGTCCTCCCTCTAATGGTAAAGTCAGTCTAGAGCCCTCCCTCTAATGGTAAAGTCAGTCTAGAGTCCTCCCTCTAATGGTAAAGTCAGTCTAGAGCCCTCCTAATGGTAAAGTCAGTCTAGAGTCCTCCCTCTAATGGTAAAGTCAGTCTAGAGCCCTCATTCTAATGGTAAAGTCAGTCTAGAGTCCTCCCTCTAATGGTAAAGTCAGTCTAGAGCCCTCCCTCTAATGGTAAAGTCAGTCTAGAGTCCTCCCTCTAATGGTAAAGTCAGTCTAGAGCCCTCCCTCTAATGGTAAAGTCAGTCTAGAGTCCTCCCTCTAATGGTAAAGTCAGTCTAGAGTCCTCCCTCTAATGGTAAAGTCAGTCTAGAGCCCTCCCTCTAATGGTAAAGTTTGTCTAGAGTCCTCCCTCTTATGGTAAAGTCAGTCTAGAGTCCTCCCTCTAATGGTAAAGTCAGTCTAGAGCCCTCCTTCTAATGGTAAAGGCAGTCTAGAGCCCTCCCTCTAATGGTAAAGTCAGTCTAGAGTCCTCCTTCTAATGGTAAAGTCAGTCTAGAGTCCTCCTTCTAATGGTAAAGTCAGTCTAGAGTCCTCCCTCTAATGGTAAAGTCAGTCTAGAGTCCTCCCTCTAATGGTAAAGTCAGTCTAGAGCCCTCCCTCTAATGTAAAAAGTCAGTCTAGAGTCCTGCCTCTAATGGTAAAGTCAGTCTAGAGTCCTCCCTCTAATGGTAAAGTCAGTCTAGAGTCCTCCCTCTAATGGTAAAGTCAGTCTAGAGCCCTCCCTCTAATGTAAAAAGTCAGTCTAGAGTCCTCCCTCTAATGGTAAAGTCAGTCTAGAGCCCT
>NC_059230.1:5099234-5159234 GCF_020615455.1 Coregonus clupeaformis
CAGAACCATGACAGAATGTATTGAGGGAGGAAGAAAAGAGGGGGAAAGTAGAGGGAGAGAGAAATAGGATGAATAACAACACTAACACTAAGAGAGAGAGAGGGAGAGAGAGAGAGAGAGAGAGAGAGAGAGAGAGAGAGAGAGAGAGAGAGAGAGAGAGAGAGAGAGAGAGAGAGAGAGAGAGAGAGAGAGAGAGAGGAGCAAGTGTGCGATTCAGTAAGGGAGAGAGAGAAAGAGAGGGAGACCGAAAGAGTGGATGAGAAATGGAGAGAGAGAGAGAGAGAGAGAGAGAGATAACATCTGTCCATCTGTTTCTCTTCCCTTGTTTAATGAGACCCAGCTGTCATGTACAGGCCTTTTCCCAACCATGGAGCACGAACACACACACACACACACACACACACACACACACACACACACAGAATACCTACTGTAGGAAAATGTACCACAATAAAACTAGTTAAAGCTATAAAAACATGTTTAAGTGTGAGTCTGCCATTCCCAGCATTACAGGAGTTGGTGCTTCAAGGTGTTCATATGGCAGCATTTAACTGCACTGACAGTCGGCTCCTAAACACACTGTGGGGGGTTTATGGAAAGAGTTTACGTAATGTTCACACACACTTCAATCTCCTCCATTCTCCAGATCGATATGCATCAATACAGCCTTGGCTTTGATCAGATCTCTGTATGCATGCGCGTGTACCTGTATTAGAGGGCATGTCTTCATTGTCTGACTTGTTCCCATTGTGACCGTTGGCTCCGCACCCCTGCATCATCATCATCTTCATCTTCTGAAGCTCTGCCATGGCTGCTGCTGTTAAAACCACACACACATCATCATCATCATCACCATCACCACCACTACCATCATCATCATCATCAGTCTCTGTCTGTCTGTCTGTCTGACTCTCTCTCGGTCTGTCTGACTCTCTCTCTCTCTCTGTCTGTCTGTCTGTCTGTCTGTCTGTCTGTCTGTCTGTCTGTCTGTCTGTCTGTCTGTCTGTCTGTCTGTCTGTCTGTCTGTCTCTGTCTGTCGGTTTCTCTCTCTGTCTGTCGGTTTCTCTCTCTCTGTCTGTCGGTTTCTCTCTCTCTGTCTGTCGGTTTCTCTCTCTCTGTCGGTTTCTCTCTCTCTCGGTTTCTCTCTCTCTCTCTCTCTGTCTGTCGGTTTCTCTGTCTGTCTGTCTGTCTGTCTGTCTGTCTGTCTGTCTGTCTGTCTGTCTGTCTGTCTGTCTGTCTGTCTGTCTCTCTCGGTCTGTCTGTCTCTCTCGGTCTGTCTGTCTCTCTCGGTCTGTCTGTCTCTCTCAGTCTGTCTGTCTCTCTCGGTCAGTCTGTCTGTCTCTCTCGGTCAGTCTGTCTGTCTCTCTCGGTCAGTCTGTCTGTCTCTCTCGGTCAGTCTGTCTGTCTCTCTCGGTCAGTCTGTCTGTCTCTCTCGGTCAGTCTGTCTGTCTCTCTCGGTCAGTCTGTCTGTCTCTCTCGGTCAGTCTGTCTGTCTCTCTCGGTCAGTCTGTCTGTCTCTCTCGGTCCGTCTGTCTGTCTCTCTCGGTCAGTCTGTCTGTCTCTCTCGGTCAGTCTGTCTGTCTCTCTCGGTCAGTCTGTCTGTCTCTCTCAGTCAGTCTGTCTGTCTGCCTGTCTCTCTAGGTCTGTCTGCCTGTCTCTCTCTCTCTTTCTGTCTCACTCTCTCTCTCAGTCTGTCTCTCTCTCTCGGTCTGTCTCTCTCTCTCTCGGTCTGTCTGTCGGTTTCTCTCTCTCTCTGTCTGTCTGTCGGTTTCTCTCTCTCTCTGTCTGTCTGTCGGTTTCTCTCTCTCTCTGTCTGTCGGTTTCTGTCTGTCTGTCGGTGTCTGTCTGTCTGTCGGTGTCTGTCTGTCTGTCGGTGTCTGTCTGTCTGTCGGTGTCTGTCTGTCTGTCTGTCGGTGTCTGTCTGTCTGTCGGTGTCTGTCTGTCTGTCGGTGTCTGTCTGTCGGTGTCTGTCTGTCTGTCTGTCTGTCTGTCTGTCTGTCTGTCTGTCTGTCTGTCTGTCTGTCTGTCTGTCTGTCTGTCTGTCGGTGTCTGTCTGTCTGTCGGTGTCTGTCTGTCTGTCTGTCTGTCGGTGTCTGTCTGTCTGTCTGTCTGTCGGTGTCTGTCTGTCTATGTCTCTGTCTGTCGGTTTCACTGACTGTCGGTTTCTCTCTCTCTGTCTGTCGGTTTCTCTCTCTCTGTCTGTCGGTTTCTCTCTCTCTGTCTGTCGGTTTCTCTCTCTCTGTCTGTCGGTTTCTCTCTCTCTCTGTCTGTCGGTGTCTGTCTGTCTGTCTCTGTCGGTTTCTCTCTCTCTCTCTCGGTCTGTCTGTCTCTGTCTGTCGGTTTCTCTCTCTCGGTCTGTCTGTCTCTGTCTGTTGGTTTCTCTCTCTCTCTCTGTCTGTCGGTGTCTGTCTGTCTCTGTCGGTCGGTCTCTGTCGGTCTCCGTCTGTCTCAGTCCGTCTGTCTGTCGGTCTCTCGGTCCATCTGTCTGTCGGTCTCTTAGTCCATCTGTCTCTCTCGGTTGGTTTCTGTCTGTCAGTCTGTCTGTCTGTCTCTCTCTCGCTCTCTTCGCCGGTCGATCTGTCTGTGTCTGTCTCTCTTTCTCGGTCTGTCTGTCTCTCTCGGTTGGTCGGTCTGTCTGTGTCTGTCTCTCTCTCGGTTGGTCGGTCTGTCTGTCTGTGTCTGTCTCTCTCGGTCGGTCTGTCTCTCTCTCTCGGTCGGTCTGTCTCTCTCCGTCTGTCTGTCTGTCTCGGTCGGTCTGTCTCTCTCCGTCTGTCTGTCTGTGTCTCTCCATCTGTCTGTCTGTCTGTCTGTCTGTCTGTCTCTCTCTCGGTCTGTCTGTCTGTCTGTCTGTCTCTCGGTCTGTCTGTCTGTCTCTCCCTCGGTTTGTCTGTCTGTCTAGGTATGTCTCCCTCTCGGTCGGTCGGTTTCTCGCTCTCTCTCACACACACACACACACACGGTCAGAGTGCCCGTTCCGCTTCAGTTGTGCTGCAACCAGAGGAGATCAATGGGAGGTCAGAGACACAACAGGATTCACCATCATCATAGAGATCTCACACACACACACACACACACACACACACACAGAGATTGATGCCTCTCTGCTATGTCCACGGATACTGGTCATTGACCGTGTCGCTAATAGCAACCACAGAACCCTGAGGAATTACTGACTGATTGAAAGATGGTATCAAAAGACGTGTGTGTGTGTGTGTGTGTGTCTCTGTGTGTGTGTGTGTGTCTCAGTGTGTCTCAGTGTGTGTTTGTGTCTCAGTGTGCGTCAGTGTGTGTGTGTCTCAGTGTGTGTGTGTGTCTCAGTGTGTGTCTCAGTGTGTGTGTGTCTCAGTGTGTCCCTGTCTTGCTCCTTCTCTCAAAACACTTTCTATTGACTAAACCTCTCTGCATCTCCCCTCTCTCTCACAATCTCTCCTTCCTCACCCCTCCCTCTCTGCATCTGTCTCCCTCTCCCACTCCCTCTCTTGAAGGCATTACCCAACATCCTCAGGAAATGGACAGACGTCCAATTTCGAAGGCAATCTTGAGCGATCTGGCTGCTCTCCCTCCCTCCCTCCAGTGCAGGTGCATATAAGGACCCTTAGATGAGCACTCTGAAGAGGACCTGATTGAGAACACTTCATCTGTAACCAGTGTGTGTGTGTGTGTTACAATGCAGCCTATTGAGCAGAGAAACTGAAGTGCAATTAACAAGTCAAATGAGGATCGTAGCACCCTGGTTAAAGAGGAACCGACACACAACACAGAGTTAAACTGTCCTCTATCCTTACTCTCCTCATATTTACTTTCTTCGTCTTTCGCTTCAATTAAACATTCTCTACTTTTCATCTCTATTATTATCCCCTCACCAACTTCCTCCTATCCTCCTTTATCCCCTCACCAACTTCCTCCATACTTCCTCCTATCCTCCTTTCTCCCCTCACCAACTTCGTCCTATATCTCGTCCACTTTCTGCTCTTTCATTGTTTAACATGATGATTAACAGCTGTCGTCATGACGCCAGGCTGTAAACAACCACATGTCACTACCGACAACCAGCATTTCCATGGACGCGGAATGGCCGGAATGTGACATGCTAAAGCGAAAAGCTGAGCAAAACTCAGTGTTCTCTCTCTCTCTCTCTCTCGACAAGAGATTAAAAATAAACATAACTAACAATAAACACATTCTCACATTTCAGAATGTGTGTCAACCACTTGTTTCCAATCTCTCCCTTCATCTGTGTCCATATAGGAGTTATTGTATATATGAGAGAGGGACAGAGAGACAGAGACAGACAGAGAGAGAGAGAGTGTGTGTGAAGAGGAGGAGGACACACACTCATTGTGTAATGGAGCTCCTCATGTTGCTGTGATGAATGACATGTCTCTAGGGTCTCTCCTCCATCTGTTTGTCCCTCCATCCCTTCCTCTCTCTGTATCTCTCACTCTCTCTTCACCTCTTTGTCCCTGTCTCTTCCCTCTCGCTCTCTTCCCTCCCTTATTCTTCTCTCTCCCCCTCCATTTATGTTGCGCACTTTCTCCTTTCACCCTAAAGAGATATAAATCCACTCAGAGATAGCAATGTGTATGTGTGTGTGATAAATAAAACAGTTCAGTAGTGACATATGGGTCTAAGCACGAAACTACGCATACTAATGATGACAGGCCAGAAAGAGGAACATCAGGAGTGTGTTTCATCATGTTCTATTTTCTGCTGAACATGGGCTCCCGAGTGGCGCAGCGGTCTAAGGCACTGCATCTCAGTGCTTGAGGCGTCACTACAGACCGCCCTGGTTCGATTCCAGGCTGTATCACAACCGGCCGTGATTGGCAGTCCCATAGGGCGGCGCACAATTGGCCCAGCGTCGTCCGGGTTTGGCCGGTGTAGGAAGTCATTGTAAATAAGAATTTGTTCTTAACTGACTTGCCTAGTTAAATAAAAGGTTAAATAAAATAAAATAAATAAAAAAAGAAGCCAGGGAAAGCACAATCACTCATTACCACACACCCACCCTCCCTGTATCTTACCTGTGTGAGAGAGCATTCCAGGTGACAGTAGGCCGTGAAGACTGGAGCTTTCCTGAATCCCTCCCCCAACAGAGCGCTTCGGAGGGCGGCCCGGACGAGAGCTGAGCGACGGGGGAGAAGGGGAGAGAATTTGAGGTAACGGCTATATCTAAGATGGCATAGCAGTGCGGTCGTGTATTATGTTGTGTCCTCGTGTAAATAGGCAGTTTTCTTGTTTTTTTTGTCTTTTTCGTATATATTTCTCTCTCACTTTCCATCCTTAACTAAATTTACTTTCCTGCAACCCGCCTCACCCAATGTGGAACGGATTCTATTATTTCTTCATACTTTTTTATCAAGAACCCACGGCTGAAACTAGCCAGCTAGCCAGCTAACTAGCTACTTGCTATTAGCCACCGTTAGCGGTCTTCACCACTGTCCGTGGCCTGCACTACCTACCAGCCAGCTCTAGCCTGGACAATTATCGGACAGTCTGCACAGCGTGCTATCGACCCAGAGCATTTAGGATTTTCTGCCGGAATCACTGAATCACTGGACCTTAACACCGGATCATCACAACTAGCTAGCTGCAACCAAATGGCTGTTGTTGTTGGCTAATCACCACTTGTCCCAAAGCTAGCACCAGTTAGCCTTGAGCTAGCCTCGAGCCAGGCCCATCTCCCGGCTATCCGCCTCTCTGTCAACAAGACGGGACCTCCTAGTGTCGACACGGAGCCCCGCCGATCCATCACGACTGGTCTGCCGACGTAATCGTCTGATGTGGTTTCAACAGGCTTCCCGTTGCGACGACCACGATGATCCATCTGCTAGCCCCGGCCCGCTAGCATGCACAATCAACAGCCGTGCCTCCTGCTCGCCTGTGCTGTAGCAGCCTACGAAACTGCTCCCGGACTTACCTATTGCTGTTCACTGGACCTTATGTTCCTTTACACGGTACCCCATCCTGTTTATCTGTTTAGCCTCAGCCCAAACTTTCGTCGCCATTACCAGTTGTTGTCTTAGCCCTCTCGAATAACACCTGGGATTGCGTTATGCCTCTCTCCCATGTCAATATGCCTAGCCTATTGCTGTTTGGGTTAGTTGTTATTGTAATATTTCACTGTAAAGCCCCCAGTCCCGCTCAACCTGCCTCAGATAGCTTCTTTGTCCCACCCCCCATACACGCGGAGACCAGCTCAATCGGTGCCTCCAGTGATGCTCTCGCTTTCATCGTTACCCAACGCTTAGGTGTACCTGCACTGTCCTCATATCCTTCCATATCCTTGTCTATACATAATGCCCTGAATCTATTCTACAATGCCCGGAAATCGGCCCTGTTTATTCTCTGTACCCAACACACTAGAAGACCAGTTCTTAAAGCCTTTAGCCGTATCCTTATTCTATTCCTCCTCTGTTCCTCTGGTGATGTAGAGGTTAACCCAGGCCCTGTAGCCCCCAGTATCACTCCTACTCCCCAGGCGCTATCATTTGTTTACTTTTGTAACCGTAAAATCCTTGGTTTCTTGCATGTTAACATCAGCAGCCTCCTCCCCAAGTTTGAGTTATTCACTGCGTTAGCACACTCTGCCAACCCTGATGTTCTAGCAGTGTCTGAATCCTGGCTTAGGAAGGCCACCAAAAATTCAGAAATTTCCATCCCGAACTATAACATTTTCCGTCTAGATAGAACTGCCAAAGGGGGCGGAGTTGCAATCTACTGTAGAGATAGCCTGCAGAGCTCGATCATACTATCCAGGTCTGTGGCCAAACAGAAATAAGTCTCTCACTGTTTCCGCTTGCTACAGACCCCCCTCAGCCCACAGTTGTGCCACTGACACCATATGTGAATTGCTTGCCCCCCATCTATCCTCAGAGTTCGTACTGCTTGGTGACCTAAACTGGAATATGCTTAACACCCCGGCCGTCCTACAATCTAAACTAGATGCCCTCAATCTCACACAAATTATCCAGGAACCTACCAGGTACAACCCTAAATCCGTAAACATGGGCACCCTCATAGATATCATCCTGACTCATTTACCCTCTAAATGCACCTCCGCTGGCTTCAACCAGGATCTCAGCGATCACTGCCTCATTGCCTGCGTCCGTAATGGGTCCGCGGTCAAACCACTCCTCATCACTGTCAAACGCTCCCTAAAACACTTCAGCGAGCAGGCCTTCCTAATTGACCTGGCCCGGGTATCCTGGATGGATATTGACCTCATTCCGTCAGTAGAGGATGCCTGGATGTTCTTCAAAAGTGCTTTCCTCTCCAACTTAAATAAGCATGCCCCATTCAAAAAATCCAGAACTAAGAACAGATAAAGCCCCTGGTTCACCCCAGACTTGACTGCCCTTGACCAGCACAAAAACATCCTGTGGCGTACTGCATTAGCATCGAACAGCCCCCACGATATGCAACTTTTCAGGGAAGTCAGGAACCAATATACACAATCAGTTAGGAAAGCAAAGGCTAGCTTTTTCAACCTGTAGCACTAACTCCAAAAAAATGTGGGACACTGTAAAGTCCATGGAGAATAAAAGCACCTCCTCCCAGCTACCCACTGCACTGAGGCTAGGAAACACTGTCACCACCGATAAATCTACGATAATCGAGAATTTCAATAACCATTTTGCTACGGCTGGCCATCCTTTCCACCTGGCTACCCCTACCCCGGCCACCAGCTCTGCACCCTGCGCTGCAACTTGCCCATGGCCCGCCCGCTTCTCCTTCACCCAAATTCAGACAGCTGATGTCCTGAAAGAGCTGCAAAATCTGGAACCCTACAAATCAGCTGGACTAGACAATCTGGACCCTTTCTTTTCTAAAATTAGCCTCCGAAATTGTCGCAACCACAATTACTAGCCTGTTCAACCTCTCGTATCGTCTGAGATCCCCAGAGATTGGAAAGCTGCCGTGGTCATCCCCCTCTTCAAAGGGGGTGACACTCTAGATCCAAACTGTTACAGACCTATATCCATCCTACCCTGCCTTTCGAAAGTATTTGAAGGCCAAGTTAACAAACAGATCACTGACCACTTCGAATCCCATCGTACCTTCTCCGCTATGCAATCTGGTTTCCGAGCTGGTCATGGGTGCACCTCAGCCACGCTCAAGGTCCTAAATGATATAATAACCGCAATTGATAAAAGACAGTACTGTGCAGCTGTCTTCATCGACCTGGCCAAGGCTTTTGACTCTGTCAATCACTGCATTCTTATTGGCAGACTAAATAGCCTTGGTTTCTCAACTGACTGCCTCGCCTGGTTCACCAACTACTTTTCAGATAGAGTTCAATGTGTCAAATCGGAGGGCCTGTTGTCTGGACCTCTGGCAGTCTATGGGGGGTGCCACAGGGTTCAATTCTCGGGCCGACTCTATTCTCTGTGTATATCAATGATGTCGCTCTTGCTGCTGGTGACTCTCAGATCCACCTCTACGCAGACGACACCATTTTGTATACATCTGGCCCTTCATTGGACACTGTGTTAACAAACCTCCAAACGAGCTTCAATGCCATACAACACTCCTTCTGTGGCCTCCAACTGCTCTCGGCGGGTCTGACTTGAATATGTGGACAACTACAAATACCTAGGTGTCTGGTTAGACTGTAAACTCTCCTTCCAGACTCACATTAAGCATCTCCAATCCAAAAGTTAAATCTAGAATTGGCTTCCTGTTTCGCAACAAAGCCTCCTTCACTCATGCTGCTAAACATGCCCTCGTAAAACTGACTATCCTACCGATCCTTGACTTCGGCGATGTCATTTACAAAATAGCTTCCAACACTCAACTCAGCAAATTGGATGTAGTCTATCACAGTGCCATCCGTTTTGTCACCAAAGCCCCATATACTACCCACCGTTGTGACCTGTACGCTCTTGTTGGCTGGCTCCAGGTCATCTATAAATCACTTCTAGGCAAATCCCTGCCTTATCTTAGCTCATTGGTCACCATAGCAACAGCAACACCCACCCGTAGTATGCGCTCCAGCAGGTACAGTGGGGGAAAAAAGTATTTAGTCAGCCACCAATTGTGCAAGTTCTCCCACTTAAAAAGATGAGAGAGGCCTGTAATTTTCATCATAGGTACAAGTCAACTATGACAGACAAATTGAGGAAAAAAAATCCAGAAAATCACATTGTAGGATTTTTAATGAATTTATTTGCAAATGATGGTGGAAAATAAGTATTTGGTCACCTACAAACAAGCAAGATTTCTGGCTCTAACAGACCTGTAACTTCTTCTTTAAGAGGCTCCTCTGTCCTCCACTCATTACCTGTATTAATGGCACCTGTTTGAACTTGTTATCAGTATAAAAGACACCTGTCCACAACCTCAAACAGTCACACTCCAAACTCCACTATGGCCAAGACCAAAGAGCTGTCAAAGGACACCAGAAACAAAATTGTAGACCTGCACCAGGCTGGGAAGACTGAATCTGCAATAGGTAAGCAGCTTGGTTTGAAGAAATCAACTGTGGGAGCAATTATTAGGAAATGGAAGACATACAAGACCACTGATAATCTCCCTCGATCTGGGGCTCCACGCAAGTTCTCACCCCATGGTGTCAAAATGATCACAAGAACGGTGAGCAAAAATCCCAGAACCACACGGGGGGACCTAGTGAATGACCTGCAGAGAGCTGGGACCAAAGTAACAAAGCCTACCATCAGTAACACACTACGCCGCCAGGGAATCAAATCCTGCAGTGCCAGACGTGTCCCCCTGCTTAAGCCAGTACATGTCCAGGCCCGTCTGAAGTTTGCTTAGAGTGCATTTGGATGATCCAGAAGAGGATTGGGAGAATGCCATATGGTCAGATGAAACCAAAATATAACTTTTTGGTACATTTACATTTACATTTTAGTCATTTAGCAGACGCTCTTATCCAGAGCGACTTACAGGAGCAATTAGGGTTAAGTGCCTTGCTCAAGGGCACATTAACGTCATTTAGCAGACGCTCTTAGCCAGAGCGACTCACAAATTGGTGCGTTCACCCTATAGCCAGTGGGATAACCACTTTACAGTTTGGGGGGTTAGAAGGATTACTTTATCCTATCCCAGGTATTCCTTAAAGAGGTGGGGTTTCAAATGTCTCCGGAAGGTGGAGAGTGACTCCGCTGTCCTGGCGTCGTGAGGGAGCTTGTTCCACCATTGGGGTGCCAGAGCAGCGAACAGTTTTGACTGGGCTGAGCGGGAGCTATGCTTCCGCAGAGGAAGGGAGCCAGCAGGCCAGAGGTGGATGAACGCAATGCCCTCGTTTGGGTGTAGGGACTGATCAGAGCCTGAAGGTACAGAGGTGCCGTTCCCCTCACTGCTCCATAGGCAAGCACCATGGTCTTGTAGCGGATGCGAGCTTCAACTGGAAGCCAGTGGAGTGTGCGGAGGAGGGGGTGACGTGAGAGAACTTGGGAAGGTTGAACACCAGACGGGCTGCGGCATTCTGGATGAGTTGTAGGGGTTTAATGGCACAGGCAGGGAGGCCAGCCAACAGCGAAGTTGCAGTAGTCCAGACGGGAGATGACAAGTGCCTGGATTAGGACCTGTGCCGCTTCCTGTGTAAGGCAGGGTCGTACTCTCCGAATGTTGTAGAGCATGAACCTGCAGGAGCGGGTCACCGCCTTGATGTTGGCGGAGAACGACAGGGTGTTGTCCAGGGTCACGCCTAGGCTCTTCGCACTCTGGGAGGAGGACACAGCGGAGTTGTCAACCGTGATGGCGAGATCATGGAACGGGCAGTCCTTCCCGGGAGGAAGAGCAGCTCCGTCTTGCCAGGGGTTCAGCTTGAGGTGGTGATCCGTCATCCATACTGATATGTCTGCCAGACATGCAGAGATGCGATTCGCCACCTGGTTATCAGAAGGGGGGAAAGGAGAAGATTAGTTGTGTATCGTCAGCGTAGCAATGATAGGAAAGGCCATGTGAGGATATGACAGAGCCAAGTGACTTGGTGTATAGGGAGAAAAGGAGAGGGCCTAGAACTGAGCCCTGGGGACACCAGTGGTGAGAGCACGTGGTGCGGAGACAGCTTCTCGCCACGCCACTTGGTAGGAGCGACCGGTCAGGTAGGACGCAATCCAGGAGTGAGCCGCGCCGGAGATGCCCAGCTCGGAGAGGGTGGAGAGGAGGATCTGATGGTTCACAGTATCAAAGGCAGCAGACAGGTCTAGAAGGACAAGAGCAGAGGAGAGAGAGTTAGCTTTAGCAGTGCGGAGAGTCTCCGTGACACAGAGAAGAGCAGTCTCAGTTGAATGACCAGTCCTGAAACCTGATTGGTTTGGATCAAGAAGGTCATTCTGAGAGAGATAGCAAGAGAGTTGGCTAAAGACGGCACGCTCAATAGTTTTGGAAAGAAAAGAAAGAAGGGATACTGGTCTGTAGTTGTTGACATCAGTGGGGTCGAGTGTTGGTTTTTGAGAAGGGGAGCAACTCTCGCTCTCTTGAAGACGGAAGGGACATGGCCAGCGGTCAAGGATGAGTTGATCAGCGAGGTGAGGTAGGGGAGAAGGTCACCGGAGATGGTCTGGAGAAGGGAGGAGGGGATGGGGTCAAGCGGGCAGGTTGTTGGGCGGCCTGCAGTCACAAGTCGCAGGATATTATCTGGAGAGAGAGGGGAGAAAGAAGTCAAAGCATAGGGTAGGGCAGTGTGAGCAGGACCAGCAGTGTCATTAGACTTAACAAACGAAAAAACTCAACTTGTCGTGTTTGGAGGACAAAGAATGCTGAGTTGCACCATACCTACTGTGAAGCATGGGGGTGGAAACATCATGCTTTGGGGCTGTTTTTCTGCAAAGGGACCAGGACGACTGATCCGTGTAAAGGAAAGAATGAATGGGGCCATGTATCGTGAGATTTTGAGTGAAAACCTCCTTCCATCAGCAAGGGCATTGAAGATTAAACGTGGCTCGGTCTTTCAGCATGACAATGTTCCCAAACACACCGCCCGGGCAACGAAGGAGTGGCTTCGTAAGAAGCATTTCAAGGTCCTGGAGGGGCCTAGCCAGTCTCCAGATCTCAACCCCATAGAAAATCTTTGGAGGGAGTTGAAAGTCCGTGTTGCCCAGCGACAGCCCCAAAACATCACTGCTCTAGAGGAGATCTGCATGGAGGAATGGGCCAAAATACCAGCAACAGTGTGTGAAAACCTTGTGAAGACTTTCAGAAAACGTTTGACCTGTGTCATTGCCAACAAAGGGTATATAACAATTATTGAGAAACTTTTGTTATTGACCAAATACTTATTTTCCACCATAATTTGCCAATAAATTCATTAAAAATCCTACTATGTGATTTTCTGGAATTTTATTTCTCATTTTGTCTGTCATAGTTGACGTGTACCTATGATGAAAATTACAGGCCTCTCTCATCTTTTTAAGTGGGAGAACTTGCACAATTGGTGGCTGACTAAATACTTTTTTCCCCCACTGTATATCCCACTGGTCATCCCCAAAGCCAACACCTCCTTTGGCCGCCATTCCTTCCAGTTCTCTGCTGCCAATGACTGGAACGAATTGCAAAAATCTCTGAAGCTGGAGACTCTTATCTCCCTCACTAACTTTAAGCGTCAGTTGTCAGAGCAGCTTACCGATCACTGCACCTGTACACAGCCCATCTGTAATTAGCCCACCCAACTACCTCATCCCCATGTTGTTATTTACATTGTTATTTATTTTGCTCATTTGCACCCCAGTATCTCTATTTGCACATCATCTCTTGCACATCTATCACTCCAGTGTTAATACTAAATTGTAATTATTTTGCACTATGGCCTATTTATTGCCTTACCTCCATAACTTACTACATTTGCACACACTGTATATAGATTTTCTATTTTCTATTGTGTTATTGACTGTACGTTTTTTGTTTACCCCATATGTAACTCTGTTGTTGTTGTTGTTTTTATCGCACTGCTTTTGTCGCAGTTGTAAATGAGAACTTGTTCTCAACTGGCTTAAATAAAAGGTTAAATAAATACAAAATAAATACATGATGTGTGTCTTGTCTCTCAAAGCTCCTTATTTGACAAATAATTCCCTGTCAGAAAAAACAGACAGTCTCCTCCCCCCCGTCTTTGTCTCCTCCCCCCCGTCTTTGTCTCCTCCCCCCCGTCTTTGTCTCCTCCCCCCCGTCTTTGTCTCCTCCCCCCGTCTTTGTCTCCTCCCCCCCCGTCTTTGTCTCCTCCCCCTGGTTAAATAAAAAGGTGAAATAAAATAAATAAATAAAATAAATAAATAAATAAAGACACAAAAGAATGAGAGGAGACTCTCTCTCTGACTTTGGAGAACCATCCGTTACAGCTATCCTACTGAGACTCTAGCCTCTCCCCTGTGTATGTGTCCACCTCTTCGTTCTACAGTAATGACCGCAGCAGTAACATAGAGAGAGAGAGGACCCATTGACAGGGATGAATGATCAGCATATAGCAACCTTTCCACACACACACACACACACACACACACACACACACACACCCGATCCCATGGTGGCATGGAAAGCTTTAGTGATTCACGGACTCTCCACTAACCTGCTTGACAAACTTATTTGGCACAGAGGGGCAGACACACACAAAAAGCAGCAGGGTAGTTTATCATTCCATGGAAAAGTCAATAACAAAAGAGAGGAGGGAGAGAGAGTGAAGAGGGCAGAGGGTCAATATCCCTTCTGTTAGATTAAGAGCCCTCTCTCAGAAACAACAGGTCTCTAATATCACAGAAACAACAGGTCTCTAATATCTCAGAAACAACAGGTCTCTATTCTCTCAGAAACAACAGGTCTCTATTCTCTCAGAAACAACAGGTCTCTATTCTCTCAGAAACAACAGGTCTCTAATATCTCAGAAACAACAGGTCTCTAATATCTCAGAAACAACAGGTCTCTATTCTCACAGAAACAACAGGTCTCTAATATCTCAGAAACAACAGGTCTCTATTCTCTCAGAAACAACAGGTCTCTAATATCACAGAAACAACAGGTCTCTAATATCTCAGAAACAACAGGTCTCTAATATCTCAGAAACAACAGGTCTCTAATATCTCAGAAACAACAGGTCTCTATTCTCACAGAAACAACAGGTCTCTAATATCTCAGAAACAACAGGTCTCTAATATCACAGAAACAACAGGTCTCTAATATCTCAGAAACAACAGGTCTCTAATATCTCAGAAACAACAGGTCTCTAATATCTCAGAAACAACAGGTCTCTAATATCACAGAAACAACAGGTCTCTAATATCTCAGAAACAACAGGTCTCTAATATCACAGAAACAACAGGTCTCTAATATCTCAGAAACAACAGGTCTCTAATATCACAGAAACAACAGGTCTCTAATATCTCAGAAACAACAGGTCTCTAATATCTCAGAAACAACAGGTCTCTAATATCACAGAAACAACAGGTCTCTAATATCACAGAAACAACAGGTCTCTATTCTCACAGAAACAACAGGTCTCTAATATCACAGAAACAACAGATCCCCCTTTCTTCCCTCCTTTATGATGATGTCATTGTACGCTCCAATGGGATTTGACATCTTATTGATTTAAGTCTCACTCACTCACTCACTCACTCAAAAGGAGTGTTCTACGGAACGGCAGCCAAGAGGAAAATAAACATCCATCCCTCTCCTCCCCTCACTCCTCCCCTCTCTCCTCCCCTCTCTCCTCCCCTCTCTCCTCCCCTCTCTCCTCCCCTCCCCTCTCTCCTCCCCTCTCTCCTTCCATCCATTCCTCTCTTCCACTCCCTCCCTCCTTTCTCCAGACAGGTGCAGAGCAGGGACAAAAACACTCCTGAATATTTAACCTCGTTTGATTAAATATTAAATCATGAACCACTGACTGTCTGTAAAACTGGGCAATGTGGTTACCGTGTGGGTTACCGTGTGGGTGTGTGGGTTTACCAGGTATTGATGCTTTAAGCCATGACAAAAACAAACATCTTCACACGTGTGTGTGTGTGTGTGTGTGTGTGTGTGTGTGTGTGTGTGTGTGTGTGTGTGTGTGTGTGTGTGTGAGAAAGAAAATGCGAGAGAGTTGATGAAAGTTTGAGTTCAACACATTCCTGATGTCTATTAAATCAGCTGACTGGTTGAATCTTTCCCCAGTCCTCTCCCTCCCAGCCCCCCCTCCTCACCATCCCTCATACTCTCCCTCCCAGCCCCCCCTCCTCACCATCCCTCATACTCTCCCTCCCAGCCCCCCCTCCTCACCATCCCTCATACTCTCCCTCCCAGCCCCCCCTCCTCACCATCCCTCATACTCTCCCTCCCAGCCCCCCCCTCCTCACCATCCCTCTACTCTCCTCCCAGGCCCCCCCTCCTCACCATCCCTCATACTCTCCCTCCCAGCCCCCTCCTCACCATCCCTCATACTCTCCCTCCCAGCCCCCCCCTCCTCACCATCCCTCATACTCACTCTCCCAGCCCCCCCCTCCTCACCATCCCTCCTACTCTCCCTCCCAGCCCCCTCCTCACCATCCCTCATACTCTCCCTCCCAGCCCCCCCTCCTCACCATCCCTCATACTCACTCTCCCAGCCCCCCTCCTCACCATCCCTCATACTCTCCCTCCCAGCCCCCCCCTCCTCACCATCCCTCATACTCTCCCTCCCAGCCCCCCCCCCCTCCTCACCATCCCTCATACTCACTCTCCCAGCCCCCCCTCCTCACCATCCCTCATACTCTCCCTCCCAGCCCCCCTTCCTCACCATCCCTCATACTCTCCCTCCCAGCCCCCCCTCCCCCTCATACTCACTCTCCCAGCCCCCCCTCCTCACCATCCCTCACTCTCCCTCCCAGCCCCCCTCCTCACCATCCCTCTACTCTCCCTCCCAGCCCCCCCTCCCTCACCATCCCTCATACTCTCCCTCCCAGCCCCCCTCCTCACCATCCCTCATACTCTCCCTCCCAGCCCCCCTTCCTCACCATCCCTCATACTCTCTCTCCTCCCAGCCCCCCCCTCCTCACCCATCCCTCATACTCTCTCTCCCTCCCAGCCCCCCTCCTCACCATCCCTCATACTCTCCCTCCCAGCCCCCCCTCCTCACCATCCCTCATACTCTCCCCTCCCAGCCCCCCTCCTCACCATCCCTCATACTCTCCCTCCCAGCCCCCTCCTCACCATCCCTCATACTCACTCTCCCTCCCAGCCCCCCCTCCTCACCATCCCTCATACTCACTCTCCCTCCCAGCCCCCCTCCTCACCATCCCTCATACTCTCCCTCCCAGCCCCCTCCTCACCATCCCTCCATCCCCTCTCTCTCGTAATGTAAATGTGGTGATCGCTCCTGTCACCCCAAGGACACCCTTCCTCCTCCATCCCTCTTTATTCTATTCTTCCCTTTCCTCCTGAAACAACATCTCTCTCTCTATCTCTCCATCCTCCTCTCCAACTCTCCATCTTCTCCCCTCTCTCTCTCTCCATCCTCTCTCCATCTCTCTTCCTCTCCCCTCTTTCTCTCTCCATCCTCTCTCCCCATCTCTCTTCCTCTCCCCCTCCTCTCTTTCCATATCTCTCCTTCCTCTCCCCTCTCTCTCTCTCCCTCCCCCTTGCTCTCCCTCTTTGTCAAAGAAGTGGGGCGAACAGAGGACACCTGCAATCCAATAAAACAGCTGGAGTGTGTGTGTGTGAAGCGCAGAGTCAACAGAAACAGCTATGTCTCTAAGCCTGACAGTAATGTCATAGAGAGAGAGGGAGAGCGCGATAGAGCAAGAGAGGGAAAGCGGGAGGGAGATTGAGAAAGAGAGAGAGGGGGTGAAAAGGGAAGGGGGGGAAAGAGGGAGACAGAGAGAGAGAGACAGAGAGGAGAGAGAGAGAAAAAGCAGGAGAACCAGGGTGAACACATACTACTTTCCCAGACACAGTCATTACGGCTTTCACCAGAATGACAATTACACACTCAGAAACATAACTAATTTCAGTTTTCACAGGAATCATAACATGTCCCATCAATCATTAAAAACACATCTGACAGAACACACAAACACACACATTCTTAGTGCACAGATGAGTAAGAAAGCCTGATGTCACACAGAGAGAGAGAGTCAGAGAGAGAGAGAGGGAGAGGAGAGAGAGAGAGGAGAGAAAGAGGGCGAGAGGAGAGAGAGACAGAGATATATATATATATAGCGAGAGAGAGAGAGAGGAGAGAGGAGAGAGAGAGGATGAGAGGAGAGAGAGAGAGTGAGAGAGAGAGAGAGAGAGAGAGAGAGAGCGAGAGAGAGAGAGCGAGAGAGAGCGAGAGAGAGCGGAGAGAGAGAGAGAGAGAGAAGCAGGCTGGCATTCTGGTCTGCCAGTTATAAAGTGAGATAAGAACAAGCTAACTGTAGCTGACATGATTATGACCATTTGATGTATGGCATAATTACTATATGTTATGAGGGTTTATTACATACGAGGTGGTTTATTTATCAGTAGTGTCATAAAGCATTAGGACTGATGTACACTGAACTGCGATATGCTATTACTGTCAAATAGGATTACACTTCAACCGTTGGCTTCAGTTGTTAGCTAACTCTTTATACAACTGTTCTACTCATGGAGAGGGAAGTTATATGACACTACAGCTAATGTATCTAGCAAATATTTTATGATGAATTATGTCATGCAGTATTGCAACAAATTACAAGGACTCTCTCGCTCGCTCCCTCCCTCCATCTAATGTTCCTTGCAGATATGAATGCTGATGCATGAGGTCATGCTGTTTTAACGAACGCTTTCTAAAACGTAGTGTTGCCCCAACTGTGACCATAGAAATAGAATGTGACATGCCTGACTCATTGTGACATCACAACATTCCCATTCAGTCGGACTCTGACTAGCCTTTGTGACATCGGAGTCCCCCTGTCCCCACGGTGATATCATCTACAGTCTGTCTGAATTGAAGAGAGACAGAGAGAGGGGGAATAGACCGAGGGAGGTAGCTAAGGAGGTGAAAGGGAGATATGTAGAAGGGGGAGAGGGAGGGAGGGAGGGAGGGAGGGAGGGAGGGAGGGAGGGGTGAAGAGAAAGAAAAATGTTCTGCTGGGTTTGTAGGTCAACCAAAACAAAAGTAAATAAACGTGGGACACACACACACACACACACACACAGAGATACAGTGGGGGAAAAAAGTATTTAGTCAGCCACCAATTGTGCAAGTTCTCCCACTTAAAAAGACGAGAGAGGCCTGTAATTTTCATCATAGGTACACGTCAACTATGACAGACAAAATGAGGAAAAAAAATACAGAAAATCACATTGTAGGATTTTTTATGAATTTATTAAAAAATTATGGTGGAAAATAAGTATTTGGTCAATAACAAAAGTTTCTCAATACTTTGTTATATACCCTTTGTTGGCAATGAGACAGGTCAAACGTTTTCTGTAAGTCTTCACAAGGTTTTCACACACTGTTGCTGGCATTTTGGCCCATTCCTCCATGCAGATCTCCTCTAGAGCAGTGATGTTTTGGGGCTGTCGCTAGGCAACACGGACTTTCAACTCCCTCCAAAGATTTTCTATGGGGTTGAGATCTGGAGACTGGCTAGGCCACTCCAGGACCTTGAAATTCTTCTTACGAAGCCACTCCTTCGTTGCCCGGGCGGTGTGTTTGGGATCATTGTCATGCTGAAAGACCCAGCCACGTTTCATCTTCAATGCCCTTGCTGATGGAAGGAGGTTTTCACTCAAAATCTTACGATACATGGCCCCATTCATTCTTTCCTTTACACGGATCAGTCGTCCTGGTCCCTTTGCAGAAAAACAGCCCCAAAGCATGATGTTTCCACCCCCATGCTTCACAGTAGGTATGGTGTTCTTTGGATGCAACTCAGCATTCTTTGTCCTCCAAACACGACGAGTTGAGTTTTACCAAAAAAGTTCTATTTTGGTTTCATCTGACCATATGACATTCTCCCAATCCTCTTCTGGATCATCCAAATGCACTCTAGCAAACTTCAGACGGGCCTGGACATGTACTGGCTTAAGCAGGGGGACACGTCTTGCACTGCAGGATTTGAGTCCCTGGCTGCGTAGTGTGTTACTGATGGTAGGCTTTGTTACTTTGGTCCCAGCTCTCTGCAGGTCATTCACTAGGTCCCCCGTGTGGTTCTGGGATTTTTGCTCACCGTTCTTGTGATCATTTTGACCCCACGGGGTGAGATCTTGCGTGGAGCCCCAGATCGAGGGAGATTATTAGTGGTCTTGTATGTCTTCCATTTCCTAATAATTGCTCCCACAGTTGATTTCTTCAAACCAAGCTGCTTACCTATTGCAGATTCAGTATTCCCAGCCTGGTGCAGGTCTACAATTTTGTTTCTGGTGTCCTTTGACAGCTCTTTGGTCTTGGCCATAGTGGAGTTTGGAGTGTGACTGTTTGAGGTTGTGGACAGGTGTCTTTTATACTGATAACAAGTTCAAAGAGATGCCATTAATACAGATAACGTAGTAGAGGACAGAGGAGCCTCTTAAAGAAGAAGTTACAGGTCTGTGAGAGCCAGAAATCTTGCTTGTTTGTAGGTGACCAAATACTTATTTTCCACCATAATTTGCAAATAAATTCATAAAAAATCCTACAATGTGATTTTCTGGATTTTTTTTCCTCAATTTGTCTGTCATAGTTGACGTGTACCTATGATGAAAATTACAGGCCTCTCTCATCTTTTTAAGCGGGAGAACTTGCACAATTGGTGGCTGACTAAATACTTTTTTTCCCCACTGTATGTACAAACACATGATGCGTTCTGGATGCTTTGTCATCATCAAGTGGGTCAACACGCACAAATTAATTCCTGGGTGTATTGTTGTCAGTGGTTAGCCTGCAGGGATAGACAGAACTCTGGAGAGAGAAAAAGAGACAGCTGGGGCATGAAATCAGAAGAGAGAGAGAGAGAGAGAGAGAGAGAGAGAGAGACAGACAGACAGCTGGGGCATGAAATCAGAGAGAGAGAGAGAGGAGGAGGGGGGTCACAGGGCGAGAGACCGAGAGAAAGACAGAAAGGAGCGGGGGGGGGGTCACAGAGAGACCTAAAATCTTTTCATTGTCTGAGTTCAATAGGGTGAGAATGAGAGACAGAGACAGAGAGCGACAGAGAGACAGAGACAGAGACAGAGAGAGAGAGAGACACACAGAGAGAGAGAGAGAGAGAGAGAGAGATGAATGGAAGAGAAATAATGTGAGTGAAAGACAAGTAGCATCTCACATCACGGTTGATAAACAACAGGTGTAGACTAATCGGTGAAATGCTGACTTACGGGCCCTTCCCAACAATACACAGAGAGAGAGAGAAAATAGAAAATTAATCACACCAGGAATAAATGCATAATGAGTAATGATTACATGACTATATACACACGGGGTACCAGTACCGAGTCGATGTGCAGGATATGAGGTAATAGAGGAAGATATGTATATATAGGTAGGGGTAAAGTGACAGATAATTAACAGTAGCAGCAGAGTCAAAAGAGTTAGTGCAAAAAGGGTCAAAGCAGATAGTTAAATAGTTAACCAAATAGATACCCGGACTAACTATTTAGTAGTCTTATGGCTTGGGGGGTAGAAGCTGTTCAGGGTCCTGTTGGTTCCAGACTTGGTGCATCGGTAAGCGCTTGCTGTGCGGTAGCAGAGAGAACAGTCTATGGCTTGGGTGGCTGGAGTCTTTGACCATTTTTAGGGCCTACCTCTGACACCGCCTGGTATAGAGGTCCTGGATGGCAGGAAGTGATGTACTGGGCCGTACGCACTAACCTCTGTAGCACCTTGCAGCCAGTGACGCAGCCAGTCAAGATACTCTCAGTGGTGCAGCTGTATAACTTTTTGAGGTTCCAAATCTTTTGAGCCTCCTGAGGGGGAAGAGGCACTGGTTCATCAGTGTGACCCAAACCTAATTCAGTAGAGCTGTCTGACGCAGGCGGTGAAGGGTACCACACCAGCAGTCAGCAGGCGGTGAAGGGTACCAAACCAGCAGTCAGCAGGCGGTGAAGGGTACCACACCAGCAGTCAGCAGGCGGTGAAGGGTACCACACCAGCAGTCAGCAGGCGGTGAAGGGTACCACACCAGCAGTCAGCAGGCGGTGAAGGGTACCACACCAGCAGTCAGCAGGCGGTGAAGGGTACCACACCAGCAGTCAGCAGGCGGTGAAGGGTACCACACCAGCAGTCAGCAGGCGGTGAAGGGTACCACACCAGCAGTCAGCAGGCGGTGAAGGGTACCACACTACCTGTCAGTAGGTCAAACACTACCTACCCACCCACCCACCCAGCTACCTACCAAGCTATCCACCCACCCAGCTACCTACCAAGCTATCCACCCACCCAGCTACCTACCAAGCTATCCACCCACCCAGCTAGCTACCCAGCTACCTACCAAGCTACCTACCCACCCACCCAGCTACCTACCAAGCTATCCACCCACCCAGCTACCTACCAAGCTATCCACCCACCCAGCTAGCTACCCAGCTACCTACCAAGCTACCTACCCACCCACCCAGCTACCTACCAAGCTATCCACCCACCCAGCTACCTACCAAGCTATCCACCCACCCAGCTAGCTACCCAGCTACCTACCAAGCTACCTACCCACCCACCTAGCTACCGACCAAGCATACCAAGCTACCTATCCACCCACCCAGCTACCTACCAAGCTACCCACCCACCCAGCTACCTACATACACAGAGTGCATTCGGAAAGTATTCAAACCCCTTGACTTTTTCCACATTTTGTTACGTTACAGCCTTATTCTAAAATGAGTTACATAATTTTTTCCCCCTCATCAATCTACACAAAATAAAAATTACTGAGTAAAGGGTCTAAATACTTACAGTACCAGTCAAAAGTTTGGACACACCTACTCATTCAAGGGTTTTTCTGTATTTTTACATTGTAGAATAATAGTGAAGACATCAAATCTATGAAATAACACATATGGAAATCATGTAGTAACCCAAAAAAAAGTGTTAAACAAATCAAAATATATTTTATATTTGAGATTCTTCAAATAGCCACCTTTTGCCTTGATGACAGCTTTGCACACGCTTAGCATTCTCTCAACCAGCTTCATGAGGTAGTCACCTGGAATGCATTTCAATTAACAGGTGTGCCTTCTTAAAAGTTAATTAGTGGAATTATTTCCTTCTTAATGCGTTTGAGCCAATCAGTTGTGTTGTGACAAGGTAGGGGGGGTATACAGAAGATAGCCCTATTTGGTAAAAGACCAAGTCCATATTATGGCAAGAACAGCTCAAATAAGCAAAGAGAAACGACAGTCCATCATTACTTTAAGACATGAAGGTCAGTCAATACGAAACATTTCAAGAACTTTGAAAGTTTCTTCAAGTGCAGTCGCAAAAACCATCAAGCGCTATGATGAAACTGGCTCTCATGAGGACTGCCACAGGAATGGAAGACCCAGAGTTACCTCTGCTGCAGAGGATAAGTTCATTAGAGTTACCAGCCTCAGAAATTGCAGCCCAAATAACTGCTTCACAGAGTTCAAGTCACAGACACATCTCAACATCAACTGTTCAGAGGGGACTGTGTGAATCAGGCCTTCATGGTCGAATTGCTGCAAAGAAACCACTACTAAAAGGACACCAATAAGAAGAAGAGACCTGCTTGGGCCAAGAAACACGAGCAATGGACATTAGACCAGTGGAAATGTATCCTTTGGTCTGGAGTCCAAATTTGAGATTTTTGTTTCCAACCGCCGTGTCTTTGTGAGACGCAGTGTGGGTGAACGGATCATCTCCGCATGTGTAGTTCCCACCGTAAAGCATGGAGGAGGAGGTGTTATGGTGTGGGGGTGCTTTGCTGGTGACACTAAATTATTTAGAATTCAAGGCACATTTAACCAGCATGGCTACCACAGCATTCTGCAGCGATACGCCATCCCATCTGGTTTGCGCTTAGTGGGACTATAATTTGTTTTTCAACAGGACAATGACCCAACACACCTCCAGACTATTTTACCAAGTAGGAGAGTGATAGAGTGCTGGATCAGATGACCTGGCCTCCACAATCCCCTGACCTCAACCCAATTGAGATGGTTTTGGGATGAGTCGGGAGGCAGAGTGAAGGAAAAGCAGCCAACAAGTGCTCAGCATATGTGGGAACTCCTTCAAGACTGTTGGAAAAGCATTCCAGGTGAAGCTGGTTGAGAGAATGCCAAGAGTGTGCAAAGCTGGTGTATGTAAATGGGATATTTCAGTTGTTTATTTATTTTTTTAGTTTATTTTTAATAAATGTTAAAACCTGTTTTTGCTTTGTCATTATGGGGTATTGTGTGTATAAGGAATACAACTAGACAGAAAGACTATTGGAAGATGAGAACTTGGTTTCAATATACATTCAGACAAAGAGTGTGTGAGAGACAGTGTGTGTTTACTCAACCGCAAACTGAAATTTCCCCAGGTAACCCAATGCTTATGAGTTGGTTCATTCACACAAACCTATTTCTCTAATCTTTTTTCAGCAGTCTAAAAATAAGAAGTTCTCTTACTTCTGCATACATTTCTCGTGTAAATATTGATATGTTTCAGAGGTATAAATATAATAAGGTGTTTGTTTGTGTGTGTATACAGGCTACGTGAGTTTAGAATGAGAGAGGTCACACGGCGTTTGCTGACCTCTCTCTCTCTACACACACACACACACACACACACACACACACACACACACACACACACACACACACACACACACACACACACACACACACACACACACACACACACACACACACACACACACACACACACACACACACACACACACACACACACACACACACACACACACACACACACACACACACACACACACACACACACACACACACACACACACACACACACACACACACACACACACACACACACACACACACACACACACACACACACACACACACACACACACACACACACACACACACACACACACACACACACACACACACACACACACACACACACACACACACACACACACACACACACACACACACACACACACACACACACACACACACCACCATTAACACGCATTGTCTTCCTAGTAGAGCTGGGACGATAAACCGAAAATTCAATTGGCACCAACCATACCGACCACTTATCTCAGGCATTTAAGCTGATAACGTTAAAATCTAATCAAATCAAATGCTATTTCTAACATGCGTCGAATACAACAGGTGTAGACTTTACCGCGGAATGCTTACTTACGAGCCCTTTGTTCCCACCAACAACGCAGAGTTAAAAAGTAAGACATTTGGCAAAAAAATAATAGTCACAAAAAAACAAAAAATTGTATTGAAGTTTTAAAAAGTTATATACAAGGATTACTAGTACTGGATACGAGTTAGTTGAGGTAGTTTAGTTAGGGGTAAAAGGGACTAGAAAATGAGGATAGATAATAAACAGAGTAGCAGCAGTGTTGGCACTTTAGGTAATATGTACAGTTGAAGTCGGAAGTTTACATACACCTTAGCCAAATACATTTAAACTCAGTTTCACAATTCCTGACATTTAATCCTAGTAAACATTCCCTGTCTTAGGTCAGTTAGGATCACCACTTTATTTTAAGAATGTGAAATGTCAGAATAATAGTAGAGAGAATTATTTATTTCAGCTTTTATTTCTTTCATCACATTCCCAGTGGGTCAGAAGTTTACATACACTCAATTAGTATTTTGTAGCATTGCCTATAAATTGTTTAACTTGAGTCAAACGTTTCAGGTAGCCTTCCACAAGCTTCCCACAATAAGTTGGGTGAATTTTGGCCCATTCCCCCTGACAGAGCTGGTGTAACTGAGTCATGTTTGTAGGCCTCCTTGCTCACACACGCTTTTTCAGTTCTGCCCACACATTTTCTATAGGATTGAGGTCAGGGCTTTGTGATGGCTACTCTAATACCTTGAATTTGTTGTCCTTAAGCCATTTTGCCACAACTTTGGAAGTATGCTTGGGGTCATTGTCCATTTGGAAGACCCATTTGTGACCAAGCTTTAACTTCCTGACTGATGTCTTGAGATGTTGCTTCAATATATCCACATAATTTTCCTTCCTCATGATGCCATCTATTTTGTGAAGTGCACCAGTCCCTCCTGCAGCAAAGCACCCCCACAGCATGATGCTGCCACCCCCGTGCGTCACGGTTGGGATGGTGTTCTTCGGCTTGCAAGGAACCCCCTTTTTCCTCCAAAAATAACGATGCTCATTATGGCCAAACAGTTCTATTTTTGTTTCATCAGACCAGAGGACATTTCTCCAAAAAGTACGATCTTTGTCCCCATGTGCAGTTGCAAACCATAGTCTGGCTTTTTTATGGCGATTTTGGAGCAGTGGCTTATTCCTTGCTGAGCAGCCTTTCAGGTTATGTCGATATAGGACTCGTTTTACTGTGGATATAGATACTTTTGTACCTGTTTCCTCCAGCATCTTCACAAGGTCCTTTGCTGTTGTTCTGGGATTCATTTGCACTTTTCGCACCAAAGTACGTTCATCTCTAGGAGACAGAACGCGTCTCCTTCCTGAGCGGTATGACGGCTGCGTGGTCCCATGGTGTTTATACTTGCGTACTATTGTTTGTACAGATGAACGTCATACCTTCAGCCGTTTGGAAATTGCTCCTAAGTATGAACCAGACTTGTGGAGGTCTACAATTTATTTCTGAGGTCTTGGCTGATTTATTTTGATTTTCCCATGATGTCAAGGAAAGAGGCACTGAGTTTGAAGGTAGGCCTTCAAATACAGCCACAGGTACACCTCCAATTGACTCATATGTCAATTAGCCTATCAGAAGCTTTAAAGCCATGACATCATATTCTGGAATTTTCCAAGCTGTTTAAAGGCACAGTCAACTTAGTGTATGTAAACTTCTGACCCACTGGAATTGTGATACAGTGAATTAAAAGTTAAATAATCTGTCTGTAAACAATGTTGGAAAAATGACTTGTGTCATGCACAAAGTAGATGTCCTAACCGACTTGCCAAAACTATAGTTTGTTAACAATACATTTGTGGAGTGGTTGAAAAACGAGTTTTAATGAGTCCAACTTAAGTGTATGTAAACTTCCGAACTTCAACTGTACATGTAGTTAGGGGTAAAAGTGACTAGGCAATAAGGATAAATAATAAAATAGAGTAGCAGCAGCGTATGTGAAGAGAAGGTGTGTGTGTTGGACTGTCAGTGTAGTATGTTTGAGTGTGTGGTGTAGTCCAGTGAGTCAATGCAGATAATCAAAACGCTACCTGGACTAACTGTTTAACAGTCTTATGGTTCCAGACTTGGCGCTCCGGTACCGCTTGCCATGAGGTAGCAAAGAGAACAGTCTATGACTTGGGTGGCTGGACAATTTGGACAAATATTGGCTGGATTCTTTGACAATTTTGAGGGCCTTCCTCTGACACCGCCTGGTATAGAGATCCTGGATGGCAGGAAGCTTGGCCCCAGTGATGTACTGGGCCGTACACCCCACCCTCTGTAGCACCTTGCAGCCGGATGCCGAGCAGTTGCCATACCAGGTGGTGATACAACCAGTCAGGATGCTCTCGATGGTGCAGCTGTAGAACCTTTTGAGGATCTGAGGACCCATGCCAAATATTTTCATTCTCCTGAGGGGGAATAGGCTTTGTCGTGCCCTCTTCACGACTGTCTTGGTGTGTTTGGACCATGATAGTTTGTTGGTGATGTGGACACCAACGCACTTGAAACTCTCGACCTGCTCCACTACAGCCCCGTCGATGTGAATGGGGGCGTGTTCGGCCCTCCTTTTCCTGTAGTCCGCAATCATCTCCATTGTCTTGGTCACGTTGAGGGAGAGGTTGTTGTCTCATCGTTGTCGGTGATCAAGCCTACCACCGTTGTTGGAGTCATGCTTGGCCATGCAGTCGTGGGTGAACAGGGAGTACAGGAGGGGACTAAGCACGCACCCCTGAGGGGCCCCGTGTTGAAGATCAGCGTGGCAGATGTGTTGTTACCTACCCTTACCACCTGTTGCTTACCCTTAGTCCAGGATCCAGTTGCAGAGGGAGGTATTTGGTCCCAGGGTCCTTAGCTTAGTGATGAGCTTTGTGGGCACTATGTTGTTGAACGCTGAGCTGTAGTCAATGAATAGCATTCTCACATAGGTGTTCCTTTTTGTCCAGGTGGGAAAGGGCAGTGTGGAGTGCGATTGAGATTGCGTCATTTGTGGATCTGTTGGGGCGTTATGTGAATTGGAGTGGGTTTAGGGTTTCCGGGATGATGGTGTTGTGAGCCATGACCAGCCTTTCAAAGTACTTCATGGCTACCGACATGAGTGCTACGGGCGGTAGTCATTTAGGCAGGTTATCTTAGTGTCCTTGGGCACGGGGACTATGGTGGTCTGCTTGAAACATGTTGGTATTACAGACTCAGTCAGGGACATGTTGAAAATGTCAGTGAAGACACTTGCCAGTTGGTCAGCGCATGTCCTGGTTATCCGTCTGCACCCACGGCCTTGTGAATGTTGACCTGTTTAAAAGGTCTTACTCAAGAATTACAAATCAGGTCTTGCGCACATCGGCTACGGAGAGCGATCACACAGCCGGTGTAGTAGGATTCAATTTTAGTCCTATATTGATGCTTTGCCTGTTTGATGGTTCATCTGAGGGCATAGCGGGATTTTCTTATAAGCATCCGGAATAGTGTCCCGCTCCTTGAAAAGCGGCAGATCTAGCCTTTAGCTCGGTGCGGATGTTGCCTGTAATCCATGGCTTCTGGTTGGGATATGTACATACGGTCACTGTGGGGACGATGTCGTCGACGCACTTATTGATGAAGCCAGTGACTGATGTGGTGTACTCCTCAACCCTCATTGAATCCCGGAGCATTCCAGTCTGGAAAACAGTCTTGTAGCGTAGCATCCGCATCATCTGACCACTTCCGTATTGAGCGAGTCACTGGTGCTTCCCGCTTGAGTTTTTGCTTCTAAGCAGGAATCAGGAGGATAGAATTATGGTCAGATTTTCCAAATGGAGGGCGAGGGAGAGCTTTGTATGCGCCTCTGTGTGTGGAGTAAAGGTGGTCTAGAGTTTTTTTTAGCAGCACCACTTCTGGATGAGCATTTTCAGGTCTCTCCAGAGATGTTCGATCAGGTTCAATTCCGGGCTCTACCATAAAGCCCTGATTGGTGGAGTGCCGCAGAGATGGTTGTCCTTCTGGAAGATTCTCCCATCTTCATCCCCACAGCATGATACTGCCACCACCGTGCTTCACTGTAGGGATGGTGCCAGGTTTCCTCCAGACGTGACGCTTGGCATTCAGGCCAAAGAGTTCAATCTTGGTTTCATCAGACCAAAGAATCTTGTTTCTCATGGTCTGATAGTCTTTAGGTGCCTTTTGGCAAACTCCAAGCGGGCTGCCATGTGCCTTTTACTAAGGAGTGACTTCCGTCTGGCCACTCTACCATACAGGCCTGATTGGTGGAGTGCTACAGAGATGGTTGTCCTTCTGGAAGGTTCTCCCATCTATACAGAGGAAATCTGGAGCTCTGTCAGAGTGACCATTGGTTTCTTGGTCACCTCCCTGATCAAGGCCATTCTCCCCTGATTGCTCAGCTTGGCCGGGCGGCCAGCTCTAGGAAGAGTCTTGGTGGTTCCAAACTTCTTCCATTTAAGAATGATGGAGGCCACTGTGTTCTTGGGGACCTTCAATGCTAAAGACACTTTTTGGTACCCTTCCCCAGATCTGTGCCTCGACACAATCCTGTCTCGGAGCTCTACGGACAATTCCTTCGACCTCATGGCTTGGTTTTTGCTCTGACATGCGCTCGCTGTCAACTGTGGGACCTTATATAGACAGGTGTGTGCCTTCCCAAATCATGTCCAATCAATTGAATTTACCACAGGTGGACTCCAATCAAGTTGTAGAAACATCTCAAGGATGATCAACGGAAACAGGATGCACCTGAGCTCAATTTCGAGTCTCATCGCAAAGGGTCTGAATACTTATATAAATAAGGTATCGTTTTTTTTATTTTTATACATTTGCAAAAATGAAAAACCTGTTTTCGCTTTGTCATTATGGGGTATTGTGTGTAGATTACCAAGATTTTTATTTATTTAATCCATTTTAGAATAAGGCTGTAACGTAACAAAATGTGGAAAAAGTAAAGGGGTCTGAATATTACCTAAGTAATAGGACCATTATTCTGCTATGTGAATTGACGTGGAATTTTAAGATTCTTTAAACGTTAAGCAAAATGGTCCATTTTTCACATCCCTACACAAACACACACACACACACCTGTAGGGTTGGGGTCAATTCCATTCCAATTCCAGTCAATTCAGAAAGTAAAACAAATTACAATACATGCGGTATAGAGGTCAATAGAATTTGACCAAAACAATGGAAACGCCACACACGTGCCTCCCATTGGGGAAAAGATCCAGATTCTCCTCATTGTAGCCAATTAAAATTAGCTTACATTTAGGCCACAGTTTATGTGTATTTCACACTATGTTGAGGTAAAAATCGGAGTATAATGCTTGTATGGACGTCAACCCGAATACATGTTCATGTCATCGTCACAAATCAACTGCATTACACTTTAAAAACGGAGTCAACTACCACCACCGATTTCTCTATGCTAGCTATGCTACCAGTTAGCATTCAACACTTTTTTTTTTCTAATCCCGAAAAGCACTACTTAAATATTATGCAGCGAAAAAACAGCCAAATATATCCAGATAGGATTTTAGTTTTTAGTAACCACATTATGGGCCTGTTAGATTTTACGAAATATCCACTTTGTTAGATAAAAAATAAATAATTATGGCCGCCATTGACCTCTTCACCACACGTATAACAATTCCAAAATTGAAAAGCACTGAAGGTTTGTGATTTAATATTTCTATTCGTTTTATTTTATTTTATTCAGTTTAGTTTGTTAGTTGATTTATTAGTTTTCATTTAGTTTCAGTTTGATAACATCTATATTTTGTTTTTACATTATTTAGTTTCAGTTGTAGTGTTAGGGACAGAAAGTAGCTATGCTTGGGAGGCTAGGAGCCATTTATGTGTTGTAAGCCTATAGGCAGTAATACATAAGGTGATGGGTGAGGACCATAGACTTGGATAGACATATAACATCTCTGTATCTGTGTCATGCTATACATTTCTGAAGTACTGTGGTCGAGATTCTTGCTGGATTCATCGTGATGGCATCTTCCTGGGGTCCTGCTGCTTCTCGGCTGTACTCTCTGAATTTGCTGAAAGTACAAAAGACTCTGCTTCCCTCATCAGTGGCGCCATCTCTGTTGAGCGAAGTGAGACACACACACTTGGGTCCATCAGCCTAGCTGCTGCAGGGGTTGGATCCAAGATGGCTGCCAGAGGATTCAGGACGCATATGAAGCTCTCACACGGTGACTTTGGAAGGACTTGTGCCAACTGTTTTGCAACAGTAGCTGACTGCAACAAGGGTGAGAAGGAACGGCACCACATCAGACAGCTGACTGGCTGTCAGTTTGAAGTTTGGTCGGCTCCAGCAACGTCACAAAGCCATCGGATTTCTTCCCTAGCTAGTGATAGCTAGTAAGCTAGCCTATTTGAAACGTCGGCATCTACTGGAAGCATGAAAACCCCATTCGATGTTTTGCCCAAAGTTCAGAAGAAAAAAACGTATTTTTATTTTAGTCAAAAGATAGTTTCAGTATAGTTTCTTTACTACACTGTATGAAAAAAATATAAAAACGCAACATGCAACGATTTAAAATATTTTACTGAGTTACAGTTTATATAAGGAAATCAGTCAATTGAAACAATTTCAATAGGCCCTAATCTAAGGATTTCACATGACTCGGAATACATCTGTGTTGGTCACAGAACATTATATATATACACAAAAGTATGTGGACACCCCTTCAAATTAGTGTATTCGGCTATTTCAGCCACACCATTGCTGACAGGTGTATAAAATCGAGGAGGAATAATGGTCTGGGGCTGGTTTTCATGGTTCGGTCTAGGCCCCTTGGTTCCAGTAAAGGGACATCTTAACGCTACAGAATACAATGACATTCTAGACGTTTCTTTGCTTCCAACTTTGTGACAACAGTTTGGGGAAGGCCCCTTCCTGTTTCAGCATGACAATGCCCCGTGCACAAAGCGAGGTCCATACAGAAAAACAGTTTGTCGAGATCGTGTGGAAGAACTTGACTGGCCTGCACAGAGCCCTGACCTCAACCACATCGAGCACCTTTGGGATGAATTGGAACGCCGACTGCGAGCCAGGTCGAATCGCCCAACATCAGTGCCCGACCTCACTAATGCTCTCGTGGCTGAATGGAAGCAAGTCCCCGCAGCAATGTTCAAACATCTAGTGGAAAGCCTTCCCAAAAAGAGTGGAGGCTGTTATAGCAGCAAATGGGGGACCAACTCCATATTAAATGGCCATGATTTTGGAATGAGATGTTTGACAAGCAGGTGATGAGTAATGCAGGCCATGGAAAAACTGGGACATTTTCAGCTTCCAGGAATTGTGTACAGATCCTTGCAACGTGGGGCCATAAATGCAGAAACATGCGATGGTGGCGGATGAACGGCACGACAATGGGCCTCAGGATCTCCTCACGGTATCTCTATGCATTCAAATTGCCATCGATAAAAATGCAATTGCGTTCATTGTCGTTAGCTTTTTATTTTATTTCACATTTATTTTATCAGGGAGTCATACTGAGAACAAGGTCTCTTTTACAGATGAGCCCTGAATTACAGAAATTACAGAAATACACATCAAAATATAAATACAAAATGCAAGTAGAAAGAAAAACACAGTCATCAAAAAAAAAAACACATTCATCAGTAATGTGAATTGCCCAAATTGTTCCACAAATAAGGTGCAAGAAAATTAAAAGCTAATTTACCTAGCTCAGTAGAGACCAAAAAGGAATTTACAGAGTTAGCCATCCCAGAGACCGGGTGTGATAACTCATTTGTCTAGTGTTTATTAATAATGTTAGGTACAGTGGGACTTTTTGTAACAGGGCTTTTATAAATGAAAACATAGCAATGTATCAACCTACGTGACATCAGCCCATAATAAAGCACAGTGCGCTATGATATAAACTTGGAGAAAAAATATTTTAAAAAGATTGGGATGCCATGAAATTATAATTTGACATACATCTCCTCCCCTTTCTGTAATCTGTCACATCTAGATTATAATCCTTTACGTTGATGTCTTTATCAGAGACAGAACCATTTAACCATGTTTCAGAGAGAACCAGTCAGCACACGAGTCCTCTACCCAAATGAACAATTGTGTCCATTTTTGAAAATCGTACTTCACACATATTAGGTGCATTAGCCCAAGCCCCCTAGTGGATGTAAAGTCAGAGGGGGTATTCAGCTCATGACCATAAGAGCTAACAGGCATAGGGTAATCTGAAGCTATTTGTTAAAATGTACGCCCGCCCATACCATAACCCCACCATGGGGCACTCTATTCACAACGTTGCCATCAGCAAACCGCTCGCCCACATGAATTGACCCTTCAACCCTGCTTGCCTGACCCCTAAACCTCCACCTGACCTTTACAGCTCTTACCCACACCAGGTGGAAGAGGAGAGGAAGGACAGATTTAGTAAGATGAATGGTGTTTTCGCTCTCAAATGATTTCCAGCCAATCTCCTAAATGCAGTCAGTATGTGTGGGTGTGTTCAATTCAGAATTTTGAAATTGACTCCCATTCAACTCATGAGTTGAAATTTGAAATTGCCCACACCCCACAGGATGTAGAATTTGAATTTGAGTTTGAGTGACAGGAAGTAGAATTTAATTCAGTGCAATTCAAAATCAATTCGTCGTAGAACATTTGTTCCATTGAATCTGATAAGTCACACTGCCGGATACCAAAGATTATATCACTTTCTCTGGAAACACTTTGACAGCATTCCTTTTTGACGTGGGTGGACATGCC
Organism: Coregonus clupeaformis; assembly: GCF_020615455.1. Taxonomy (NCBI): domain Eukaryota; kingdom Metazoa; phylum Chordata; class Actinopteri; order Salmoniformes; family Salmonidae; genus Coregonus; species Coregonus clupeaformis. Next base: position 5,132,151 of record NC_059230.1, read on the forward strand.
GGTCATCTTTGTGGTAGTAATTAGAAGTTAAAATGTAATATCCCATTTAAATTTCAAATGGTGTAAATGGCTAAATTGGAGTGGTCTTAAGGTCCATTCGATGAATCTATTTCAATGATTGAAATGATACCCACCTTGTATTCAAGAGCCGATGTCGGACACAACAGAAAAAACCTTATGATGTAAAATAAGGTCTAAGCTAAAACTGAATATGTGAATATGAAAACAATTGTTTATAGATAATTGACGTTAAAGGGTTAAAATATTCCATCATTTGTATAAAAAAACATTTTCTTTCCAGAAATTATAAAATAGTTTGAAAGCCGTGTTTGTGCTTTCAAATTATTTAAATCTCAAACATTTATACTTTCCAGCGATGAAGACATGGATCTCTCATGGTATGATTGGGTAGTTGGAGATGGCAAAATGGGTCAGTTTTGAGCAGCTTTATCTCTTGAATGTTTTGGCATTTCAGATCCAAAAAGTCACTTTCTGAGCACTTCTACAATGGGCAAATATGAATGGAAGGTTTTGTTTAAAATCAAAATGGGTGCTGTCAAAAAAGTGATTGAATTCAAAATGGTTGCTTAGAATAGTCAATTATATTTCCACCAACCATATAATTTTTTTGGCTTCTTTTTGAAGACTTTATGTTGAATTTGAGGGTTAAACTAATGCATTTTGGGAAATGTAGTATTTTCCCCATATTGAACAAAATGTAAGTGATTAATGAAATATAATAACTTAGAATATTTGCATGCAGGTTTTGTTCACCTTGAACATTCATTTAAAGAGTTTGTCCTGAAAATCTGTTCTTTCAACAATATTTTGTACCTTCAGAAAGTACTCACATCCCTTGACTTTTTCCACATTTGTTTTGTGCCAAAGCCCGAATTTAAAATGGATTAAATTGAGATTTCACTGGCCTACACACACACACACACAACCCCATAATGTCAAAATGTATATATATTTTTTTGTTGTTGAAATTTCTATAAATTAATTACAAATAAAAAGCTGAAATGTCTTGAGTCAATAAGTATTCAACCCCTTTGTTATGGCAAGACTAAATAAGTTCAGGAGTAAAAATGTGTTTAAGTCACATAATAAGTTGCATGGACTCACTCTGTGTGCAATAATAATGTTTAGGATGATTTTTGAATTACTACCTCATCTCTGTACCCCAAACATACCATTATCTCTAAGGTCCCTCAGTCGAGCAGTGAATTTCAAACAGATTCAACCACAAATAGCTTTGCCTTGCAAAGAAGGGCACCTATTTGTAGATGGGAAAAAACTTTAAAAGCAGACATTGAATATCCCTTTACGCATGGTGAAGTTATTAAATTACACTTTGGATGGTGTATCAATACACCCAGTCACTACAAAGATACACACCCTTCCAACTCAGTTGCCAGAGAGGAGGGAAACTCCTTAGGGATTTCACCATTACGCCAATGGTGACTTTAAAACAGTTACAGAGTTGAATGGCTGTGATAGGAGAAAACTGAGGATGGATCAACAACATTGTAGTTACTCCACAATACTAACCTAAATGACAGAGTGAAAAGAAGGAAGCCTGTACAGAATACAAATATTCCAAAACATGCATCCTGTTTGCAAAAAGGCACTAAAATAATACTGCAAAAAAATGTGGCAAAGTAATTAACTTTTTGTCCTGAATACAAAGTGTTATGTTTGGGGCAAATCCAATACAACACATTACGGAGTACCACTCTCAATATTTTCAAGCATATTGGTGGCTGCATCATGTTATGGGTAATGCATGTTTGGATTGGCGAATTTTTCAAAGATCAAAATGGAATGGAGCTAAGCACAGGCAAAATCCTAGAGGAAAACCTGCTTTCCAACAGACACTGGAAGATTAATTCATCTTTCAGCAGGACAATAACCTAAAACACAAGGCCAAATCTACACAGGAGTTGGTTACAAAGAAGACAGTGGAATGTTCCTGATTGGCCGAGTTTACAGTTTTGACTTAAATATACGGCAAGACCTGAAAATGGTTGTCTAGCAACGATCAACCAACCGACTTGAAGTTGAAGAATTTTGAAAATAATAAAAATTAAATAAAAAATAATAATGGCCAAATGTTGCACAATCCAGGTGTGCAAAGCTCTTAGAGACTTACCCAGATTGAATTGTCCTATTATGGAGTATATCCTAGCTCCGTATATGAAATTAAGGCCATGCGTATCTGGAGTCTACTCCTTATATCTAATAAAATGTCAAGTATACAGATATACAGTGAATTCGGAAAGTATTCAGACCCCTTGACAATTTCCACATTTTGTTACGTTACAGACTTTTTCTCAAATGGATTACATAAAGAAAATCCTCAGCAATCTACACACAATACCCCATAATGACAAAGTGAAAACAGGTTTTTAAACATTTTTGCCAATTTATCAAAAATAAAAAACAGAAATACCTTATTTACATAAGTATTCAGACCCTTCGCTATGAGACTCGAAATTGAGCTCAGGAGCATCCTGTTTCCATTGATCATCCTTGAGATGTTTCTACAAGTTGATTGGAGTCCACCTGTGGTAAATTCAATTGATTGGACATGATTTGGAAAGGCACACACCTGTCTATATAAGGTGCCACAGTTGACAGAGCATGTCAGAGCAAAAACCAAGCCATGAGGTCGAAGGAATTGTCCGTAGAGCTCCGAGACAGGATTGTGTCGAGGCACAGATCTGGTGAAAGGTCCCCAAGATCACAGTGGCCTCCATCATTGTTAACAGGAAGAAGTTTGGAAGCACCAAGACTCTTCCTAGAGCTGACCGCCCAGCCAAACTGAGCACTCAGGGGAGAAGGGCCTTGGTCAGGGAGGTGACCAAGAACCTGATGGTCACTCTGACAGAGCTCCAGAGTTCCTCTGTGGAGATGGGAGAACTTTGCAGAAGGACAACCATCTCTGCAGCACTCCAGTTTGCCAAAAAGCACCTAAGGACTCTCAGACCATGAGAAACAAGATTCTCTGGTCTGATGTAACCAATATTGAACTCTTTGGCCTGAATGCCAAGCGTCACGTCTGGAGGAAACATGGCACCATCCCTACGGTGAAGCATGGTGGGGCAGCATCATGCTGTGGGGATGTTTTTCCAGCAGGGACTGGGAGACTAGTCAGGATCGAGGGAAAGATTAACGGAGCAAAGTACAGAGAGATCCTTGATGAAAACCTGCTCCAGAGCACTCAGGACTTCAGACTGGGGCGAAGGTTCACCTTCCAACAGGACAACGACCCTAAGCCTGTTTTTGCTTTGTCATTATGGGGTATTATGTGTAGATTGATGAGGGAAAAACAATTTAATCCATTTTAGAATAAGGCTGTAACGTAACAAAATGTGAAAAAAGTCAAGGGGTCTGAATTCTTTTCGAATGCACTGTCTATACTGTAGGTAAAGATATCCCCGAATATTGACCCTTTTCACACAGTACTGGTGTGTGTGTGTGTGTGTGTGTGTGTGTGTGTGTGTGTGAGTGAGTGGTTTGCACCAAAATAGTAAAAAATTACAATAAAACAACGATGATAAATAAAAGAGAAGGAGTCTCTCTCTCCGTTCTATGAGCTGCAGGCGTCCGCATGCTTCCCAGAAGAAACAGTTCAGAAGAGTTTGTGCATCTATTACAACATCTTGTGATGTTTTTGTTCGTTCTGGACGTCGGTGAAGGTTTTTTTTCAGCTGTTTCGGGCACACATTTTTTTTGTAGACGCAAGCCGAAGTTTGGATCCGAAGTCTATGCCGCTTCGTTGGCGATTGGGTCAACAGTAGTGATTCTTCAATAAAAGTATTTGTTGTCATTCAACGAGAGACGACTCAGTGGAGAAGGTGAAAAGCTTCAAGGCCCACCCACACAGTCTGGTGAAGAAGGCGCAGCGGGAGCCTGAAGAAATTTGGCTTGGCCGCTATCATCCAGAAGGCGAGGTCAGTACAGGTGCATCAAAGCTGGGACCGAGAGACTGAAAAACAGCTTCTATCTCAAGGCCATCAGACTGTTAAATAGCCACCACTAGCCGGCCTCCACCCGATTACTCAACCCTGCACCTTAGAGACTGCTGCCCTATGTACATAGACATGGAACACTGGTCACTTTAATAATGTTTACATAGTGTTTTACACACTTCATATGTATATACTGTATTCTAGTCATGGCTCATCCTATATAACTACTGCTGTCCACTTCATATGGATATACTGTATTCTAGTCATGGTTCATCCTATATAACTACTGCTGTCCACTTCATATGGATATACTGTATTCTAGTCATGGCTCATCCTATATAACTACTGCTGTCCACTTCATATGGATATACTGTATTCTAGTCATGGCTCATCCTATATAACTACTGCTGTCCACTTCATATGGATATACTGTATTCTAGTCATGGCTCATCCTATATAACTACTGCTGTCCACTTCATATGGATATACTGTATTCTAGTCATGGTTCATCCTATATAACTACTGCTGTCCACTTCATATGGATATACTGTATTCTAGTCATGGCTCATCCTATATAACTACTGCTGTCCACTTCATATGGATATACTGTATTCTAGTCATGGCTCATCCTATTCAACTATTGCTGTACATATACTATTCTACGTATTCCTGTAGCTCAGTTGGTAGAGCATGGCGCTTGCAACGCCAGGGTTGTGGGTTCGTTTCCCACGGGGGCAGTATGAAAAATGTATGCACTCACTAACTGTAAAATCGCTCTGGATAAGAGCGTCTGCTAAAATGACTAAAATGTAAAATACTAAATATTCTATGCACACACTGTCCATATGTGACCGACCGGCTCGTTTCGGTTTTATGTAGAAATTTTTTTTTTTTACATTGGATAAAAGTCGAGACTCAGAGCTAGAAAATGGTATATGATACACTACAGTTGAGGAACAATGGGAAAGTTGATAAACTTGTAACCCCACTTTTGAGAAAATGGACCTTGAATGTTTAGGTACACTTACTGGAGAGCTCTTCTTTGTCTACGCCCATTCAGCATCGTTCACACCCTCTTAAGCTTTAGCCCCACCCATCTCTTTAAGGATTTGAATGTGAGGCCATGTGCTAAAGAGAGTGAGGCTATGTACTAAACAGAGTGAGTAGTTTAGTAAACAACCAAAGATTTCAAGACTAAAGGCTGGTTTATACTACGGGTGTGTTCATGGTTGCCCTTAGTTTGAAGATGTAATCCGGAGACGTGTTTTATACAACAGCCTTCTGTGTTCTCTTTTCGATCCATTTCACTCTGCATATTTACAATCAAAACGCCAGAATTTTCTCCATCTCCTTAGCTATCATACTTTAATTCCACTGATTTTTCAAATCTCGGTCCTCCAGAAAGTGGAGAGCAACACTTATGCAGTTCTACTACGTGATTTCTTTTTAAAAAAAAGCTGCGTTAGAAAGGATGACCTACACATACTGACCAGCTCACGTTATAGACAGAAGTGTGCTACATGGCAGACCAATCCGAACTCATCTCTCGGCATGTCCAGCCCACTCATTAGCTCAGCCAATCATGGCTAGCGGGAAGGTTGCTGTCTTTTTTCCGTGGCTAAACCAACTAGGATCGTAATTTAACAAAATGTATTCGTATTTACAGATGGCATACAAGTTTGTTATGATGTTCCAGAAGGCATTTCAGCCAAAAAACGCATTCTGATTTTTAAAAAATGTTTTACATTCAAATTGCTCTCCTGTGAATTAGTGACGCCAACATACACACGGTTTCCTGAAACGAGTCACATGACTCCGGGCTCATTGCTCGTCCTAATATTTATCAATGACCATTATTTTACTTTTAAAATTGTGTATCGTTGTGAATTGTTAGACATTACTGCACTGTTGGAGCTAGGATCACAAGCATTTCGCTACACCCGCAGTAACATCTGCTAAATGTGTATGTGACCAACAAAATTTTATTTGATTGGATCATCGTTTTTTCATGCAACATTTTTCCATTGAGAAATACGCACCAAAGATCTTAGTTAGGTTAAAAATTGAGCCATTAAAATCTCCTTGGCAAAAACATCAAAATGTATGCACTCACTAACTGTAAGTCGGCGGCAGGTAGCTTAGTGGTTAAGAGCGTTGTGCCAGTAACCGAAAGGTCGCTGATTCTAATCCCCGAGCCGACTAGGTGAAAAATCTGTCGATGTGCCCTTGAGCAAGGCACTTAACCCTAATTGCTCCTGTAAGTCGCTCTGGATAAGAGCGTCTGCTAAATGAATAAAATGTAAAATGTAAGTCGCTCTGGATAAGAGCGTCTGCTAAAATGACTAAAATGTAAATTTCTTGAGTTATCTTAGATTAATTCTGACTATTTTGAGGAAGTGAAGTGTATACTGGCTACGGCGTATCAAGATGGACAAACAGTTGCCGTTTTTTTTCTCTTGTTTTTCAAGCAAAGGTCTTTTAAGGGAGTATGAGAGCGATTCGTTCGGTTAACCATGTGCGGTTATCCGAGTTTGGCCAGCCGAACTGAAGCATGCTCACGCCTTTAAACCGTAAATGTGAAAGAGTATCCATTTCACTAAACACTCACAGAAGATAAGAGGATAATACTTTGATCTGGAACCAAACACTCCCACCCTCCTCTCTTCTTCTTCTTCTTCTTCTTCTTCTTCTTCTGTCTCCTCTCGCTCTGTCCTTCCTGCTATTGTTTCTTCACTTTTCCTTCAACCATCCCTCCCTCCCTCCGGCAGGATGACGCGAGGCATGAAACCACCTCACCACCCATAGCTCTCTCCCACTCAACCTCCCTCTCCATTTTCAAAACAGACAAGCTATATCGATTTCACCAAGTCCTACTCCAACTACTAAAGACTTAAAGACATGCTCCGGAACTTTAAACTCCCGCTTTGGGATGGATGTGCACAATCTATGAGCAGAATTACTACTACATCAATTAGCCACAAAATCCCTAGTTTGGAAGCAACTGTTTTTCTTGAAGCTGTCCATTCCCCAAACCCCCCTCCCACGTGGGCCAGCCCCCTAGCAACTTGAGTTCAACCAATGAGCTTCCACCCCTCACATTTGAGTGACAGCTAGCAAGAGGCACATCATTCACACACACAGAGAGAGAGAGAGAGAGAGAGAGAGAGAGACAGAGACAGAGAGACAGAGAGAGAGCAATGACGTGGTGCACATATGTGACGTAGTACGCAATTTTCAGGTGAGCGCTTCTTTCAGAAATACTGGCTAAAAACTACACAAAAGTACCGGAGAATCCCTTTAAAAAGGGATAGGTTGAAAAACTCTGGGCGCCTACTTATGACATCACTTCCTTGCAGCCATGACTTTAACCTTTATCAATTAACCAGGGGTACAAATTAGCAGACAGGCACACACCACCCACAACACCTACCTGGGCGGCAGGTAGTCTAGCATTGGGTCAGTAACCAAAAGATTGCTAGTTCGAATCACTGAGCCAACAAGGTGAAAACTTCTGTCGATCTTGAGCAAGGCACTTAACCCTGATTGCTCCAGGGTTGCCGTTGATAATGGCTGACCCTGGCCGTGACCCCACTCTCTGAGTGTGTCTCAGGGGGAGCTGATGCCTGGCTGTGACCCCACTTGTCGAGGGATATGCAAAAAACACATAAAATAGGACAGACCAAATTATAATATAACACACACACACACACACACACACACACACACACACACACAACAGCAGGGAAACAGGATACGACTCGACACCTGATATCTCTGTTTGTTCATCACAGTGTGAATCAATGAGACACATCAGAGGGTTAGAGGTCAGAGGTCACACACTCCTTCTCTATGATGTCTAAGTGTTGTTCTTGTTCTCGTGACAGATGAGTTTGTGACACACACACTCAGAACAGAGAGAGAGAGAGACAGATAGAGAGAGAAAGAGCGAGAGAGACAGACAGACAGAGACAGAGACAGAGAGAGACAGAGACAGAGAGACAGAGACAGACTGACAGAGAAAGAGCGAGAGAGAGAGACAGACTGACAGAGACAGAGAAAGAAAGAGAGACTGACAGAGAGAGAGAGAGAGAGAGAGAGAGAGAGAGAGAGAGAGAGAGGAGAGAGACAGAGACAGAGACAGAGAAAGAGAGAGCGAGACTGACAGAGAGAGAGAGAGAGAGAGAGAGAGAGAGAGAGAGAGAGAGAGCGAGAGAGACAGAGAAGAGAGACAGAGACAGAGACAGAGAGAGAGACAGAGAGAGAGAGAGAAAGAGACAGAGGGCACAATCAGCTCTTTCTTTTCCCCTCGTCTTCTGTCTGTAACAATGTTACAGTGAACCCAAAGGGGTCTGAATACTTTCGAAGGCACTGTATGTATGCATGTATGTGTATATATATATATATACAAAAATATATATGGGCGATTGGAAATGATGCAGACAATTACATTGATGGAAGCTACAATCTATCTGCAATATTAAAGCTGATCTACCTCCTAAAGTTTTTTTTTTTCATGAGATTAAATCAGAACATCATTGAAAATAATATTATAATCATTATTATAACCATTATTATTATTATTATAACCATTATTATAACCATTATTATAACCATTATTTTATAAATCCCTTCTATGAAGGCGTAGAAGGCCCATTGTTCCCCACTGTGTTTGGGTTAGCAATAATTTGTAGAGTGGCTGTATTTTCCCCTCAGCGTGCATTTCTTTCACTGATCTGAATGTCTAAAGAATCCATGTGTTGTTCTGAAATATGAACACAGAAATACTGGACATTTTGAAGTGGACATTTTGAACTCCTATTATGGTGGTGATTTGACAAAAATGACCACACCGGCTAGCGCAGTTGCTAACTAGCGTTAGCGCAATGACTGGAAGTCTATCGTATCTGCTAGCGTTACGCTAGTTAGCAACTGGCTCGCGAAACTCTTAACTTCATATTGGACACAGAGATATAAAAGCGGTATTCAGCGCCTCATTGCCTAAATCAAGTTCAAGATCAAACTAAATAGCATATATCAGTTTAAGTTCTTTATTTAGATAAAAATGCCGTTTTGTTTCCATAACCACTTGTTGTGGTGTGTATCAACATTTGATGCTCAGGTTTCAGATATATCGGACTCTGCTGTGCTGTGTGTTGGGTTTTATGAGAAGTGACTTATTGGGAAAATGAATCATATGGGCCAGATTTCTGTATTTTGAAAATGACATCTCTTTGAAAAGTTGATTGCTGACATGCAAAAGAAAGAGAGAGTTAATATTTATTGTTTATTTCACTTTTGTTTACTATCTACTTCACTTGCTTTGGCAATGTTAGCATACGTTTCCCATGCCAATAAAGCCCTTCAATTGAAATTGAATTGAGAGAGAGAGATCGAGAGAGAGAGAGAATCTGTTATTGTATGGGCACGCACATTTTACGCAGGGTCAAAACTGTCTTATTGATCATTCATTGTAAATTGGATAAGAATACTTTTAGGCCTGTATATTGCCCATAGACTACCCCATGCTGGCATAGCCTATCGATATTGAACGCATGGTCGTATGACATTTACGAATGGTTTACAAAGACAATCGAAGATACGAACGTCAAAAGAAATATCAAAAGATAAAACTTAGTTCAACCAACCTTGCATTTGTGCAGTCATTGTAGAGCGCCTCGAAGTCTCGCCTGGAGATGAGCTTACAGCGGTTAACTCCCGGTTGAATAGCGCCGAGCCCCCGCAGGACGCGTACCTGCTCGACCGTACACACAACCGGACATATATCCAGACGTTTCAGCTTGGTGTAAACGGTATGAAGCCCGCCGACGAGGTGTTTTAGGAAGAGATCGAATACTTGGGGTAGACAAATCAATTCGTCCTGTCCTCCGACGCTGAAAGAGGCAACTTTTACTCCGTGTACAGCCACCATTCTGCACTCACTGGTTGTGGTCGCAGCGGTGGTGGTGGAAATTACTCGATCTCCAAACACCGGGGTGTTGTTGAATCCCAAGCCGCAGGATGGGACTCCTGAACCGGATAGGAAGGGGTTGAGGAGTCCCGTGGTGGTGAGCCGCAGGGATGGGGAGTCTTGATGAGGGCTGGTGGTTGTGGGGGTGTAAAACGGGTCGGAGGGGAATATTCCCCCGGAGGAAGGTACTCCTGGGCCGGGTGAGAGGACAGGAGGGGTCGCAGAGACGACCGTAGTGGTAGTCATGATCACTTTTACTTTTTTTCCCCCCCTCTCACTTTCTCTCACTCTTTCTCTCACGAGCGCGTATTCTTCTCTTTCTTCACTTGTGCTTCTCTTTCTCGGTTTCACACGCGCTCTCTCTCTCTCTAGTTGGATAACAGACAGTATGATATCTATCTATCAGTCCTGTCCGTGAGTGAATCGTTTCTCGTCTGATCTAGCCTTTACCCCTCCAATTGTGCCAGCCCTCTGCTTATTTATTAAGATTGACAGCTCTCTGCACCAATCAGAAGACGACTACTGGTTAGCTCGAAGTATTTAATTGGCGCTCGGAAAGATACGTTTCTATTTTCTAATCACAGAGGCGGGGTTATAGACGAACTGACAGTTAAACTTTCTCATAATGTCCCCGAGCGCAGTTGTTTCCCCGATAGTGATGACATTTAGGCTTACGAATGTTTTAATATGCATCTTTCCTACAATGGCTGAAGATGTAACATGCATTTCCCAAAACACCACGCAGAGACAACGGTAAGTGCTAAGTGCATCTGTTGAAGCAGGTGTCAATACCGTAGCATCGAAATAAAGCAACTTTCTCCATTCAAATCATACCTTAAGAATTATAATTATTTCACAATACTGAGGATGGATCAGCTAATATTACCACCCATGGCTGCTTTATATTGAGGCGCTTTATTCTAACGCTTACTGAATAAAAATGCACAAAATCCCAAATTTGGCACATAATTGCGCACATTAGGCTACACATCAAGACATATATATGAGACAAAACTACAGACAGTAGAATACAAGTAGCAAAATATGACTACATTGATTGAACATGAAATGTTTTGCAATATGAAGGAAATAGGTCTATAACCTACTGTTTACATTTTAATGCAGTCATCTGGCTTTCATTTGAAGCATATTTTTTTATACGTCGCTTGTTTATATAAATTGCAAAGACATTTGGCAATTTTGTATTTCTGGTCAACTTTGTTCTTACGTTTTCTGCGGTCTCAAAGAGATGGATAAACCCATGTGATTCTATGTTTAGCGGAGATCTGCGTATAACGTGACGCGGGAGGGAAAAAAAAAAAAACATCTAAGGACGCACTTAGCTACAAGTGGTGTGATGCAGACGTCAGATAATTACGAACGTATTCAAGTGCAATGTCAATAACGATGGTTTTGGGAAACAGCTCGGATATTTAACGATGCTCGTATGAAAAGTTCGAAAGATGAATTTAGCCTTAAGATGCTTTTGGGAAACCGGGCCATGGACGTCTTAACGGGATGGTTAACCGTCTCTCTTTCTCTTGCCTCCCCCGCGCGAGCGGCCAATGGGAAAACGCACGAGCCACACACCGTCCGTTGTGCGGCTGCTTTGGAAAACTGAGAGCAGGTTATCGAGGGAGAGAGAGAGAGTGAGGAGGGGGAGAGAGAGAGGTAGATAATTGAATTGAGAGAGAGAGAGAGGGGGAGAGAGAGAGTGGGGGGATGGCAAGAGAGAGAGTGGGAGAGAGCGGGAGAGGGGGGAGAGTGAGTGTGGGGATGGCAAGAGTGGGAGAGAGGGGGGAGAGTGAGTGGGGGGAGGCAAAGAGGGAGAGAGTGGGAGAGAGAGAGAGACAGAGAGAGAGGCAAACATTTAAAAAAGAGAAAGCAGGTGAAGAGATTGTTGGGAGGACAGAGAAAGGAGGATCAGGAAACAGAGAGAACGGAAAGAGGGAAGGTCATTCACATTTTGTATAGTCTTTTTTGTGTACTACTGAGAAACAGTCATTTAGATGTAACAATATGAGGTCACCAGCCTGCAGAGAAATGTGTGTATTAATAGCATTACATCATTACACCGATCAATAAGGGCATTACATCATTACACCGATCAATAAGGGACAGAATAAACAACAGCTGATTGTAACGGGTTGCTGACACATTTACTTTTACGTTTTACTCATTTTTAGCAGACGCTCTTATCCAGAGCGACTTACAGTTAGTGAGTGCATCATTTTATTTTTTTCATAAAACACACACACACACACACACACACACACACACACACACACCATTACACATAGCAATAAGGGTTGTAAATACCAGATGATTGTAATAGGATGTTGTTTTATGATATACTGTCAACCATGATAAAACACTATAGCCATTAACTGCTGTTAGGTTAATTACTGCAGTGCGTCCCTATCCTAGGCAATGCCTTTGTCCTCACTGAAGAATAATAAACAGAGGAGAGGAGAAAGGAGGGAGGGAGTGACGGACGATGACAGCGAAGGAGCAGGAGTCATAATGAAAATAAAAAGAAGGTAAAGAAACTCTAATCTCTAATCGTCCCTCTCTTTATACAGTGGAACAAGTGAGAATGGGATGAAATGGTTCGTCCCAAATGGCAACCCTATTCCCTATATAGTGCACTACTTTTAACCAGAACCCTATGGACGCTGGTCAAAAGTAGTGCACTAGATAGGGAATAGGGTGCTATTTGGGACGCAAGCGAAAAGCATAATCCAGGTAGAACGAGGTGAGAAAAGGATGGAGGGAGAGATGGAGGAAGTGAGATGGAGGGAGAGATATGGAGGGAGAGAGATGGAGGGAGAGATGGAGGGAGGGAGAGAGATGGAAGGAGAGAGAGAGATGGAGGGAGAGAGATGGAGGGAGAGAGATGAGGGAGAGAGATGGAGGGAGAGAGATGGAGGGAGAGAGATGGAGGGAGAGATGGAGGGAGAGAGATGGGGGAGAGAGATGGGGGGAGAGAGATGGAGGGAGAGAGATGGAGGGAGAGTTGGAGTGGGGGGCATGTACAGTAGATCAGAAGAGCTCCTTGGATGAAAAGGATAAATTTACTTGGTGCTTGCAAGGACACCGACACACCCACAGAAAAAAGGCCACGTTTGTGCCTTAGCCCTCTGAAGTGATGATCAAAGAGGCCAAGAAAAACTGAAGAGGCTGCTCAGGACACACACACACACTCTCTCTCACACTCTCAAATACACTCTCACTCTCCCTCTCTCTCTCACACACACACACACACACACACACACACACACACACACACACACACACACACACACACACACACACACACACACACACACACTGTGAGTGAAGGCTGTGAGTCAAGATCAAAGCAGACCAGGAAAACAGAGGAGGACAAACACACACACACAGATGCATAAACACACACACACACAAACACACACACACACACTCTCTCTCTCTCTCACACACACACACACACACACACACACACACACGAGTGGAGATCAAGAACGCAGGAATAGGACTCATTCTCCTTCAAAAAAAAATGAGAGAAAAAACAAGGGATCCACCAGAAGATGGGGAGCGAGGGACACCAGAAGATGGGGAGCGAGGGACAAGAAGATGGGGAGCGAGGGACACCAGAAGATGGGGAGCGAGGGACAAGAAGATGGGGAGCGAGGGACACCAGAAGATGGGGAGCGAGGGACAAGAAGATGGGGAGCGAGGGACACAAGAAGATGGGGAGCGAGGGACAAGAAGATGGGGAGCGAGGGACACCAGAAGATGGGGAGCGAGGGACACCAGAAGATGGGGAGCGAGGGACACAAGATGGGGAGCGAGGGACACAAGAAGATGGGGAGCGAGGGACACAAGATGGGGAGCGAGGGACACCAGAAGATGGGGAGCGAGGGACACCAGAAGATGGGGAGCGAGGGACACCAGAAGATGGGGAGCGAGGGACACAAGATGGGGAGCGAGGGACACCAGAAGATGGGGAGCGAGGGACACCAGAAGATGGGGAGCGAGGGACACAAGAAGATGGGGAGCGAGGGACACCAGAAGATGGGGAGCGAGGGACACCAGAAGATGGGGAGCGAGGGACACAAGAAGATGGGGAGCGAGGGACACAAGAAGATGGGGAGCGAGGGACAAGAAGATGGGGAGCGAGGGATAAATAATGATAATTGTAAATACGATCACCTTGAATAGTGTAATAACCAATTATGTAGTATTCACTCTCTTTTTTATGTGTCACCTTGGGGACACAACGTCCCAAGAACGTCCTAAAACGTCCCCGGGACAAACCGGTAACTAGACAAAACCTCCAGGGGACCCTGATACATTTACATTTGACATTTTAGTCATTTAGCAGACGCTCTTATCCAGAGCGACTTACAGTTAAGTGAGTGCATACATTTTTCCCGTGGGAATCGAACCCACAACCCTGGCGTTGCATGCGCCATGCCCTACCAACTGAGCTACAGGAGACCCTACAACATCACTATCACTTTAGGCGACCATTTTGTGACGTCCTAACGACCATCACGCAACATCCTAATGACTAGTAAAATGAACGTTCTGAGAACGTTCTACATGGTTCTAACATGGTCCTCAATGAAGCCCTGGTAACTTACAGCGAACTAGACAAAGGTTCCCCAAAGAACGTTCCCTTGGGACCATCATGCGAAGTCCCCTTGACCATCATTTGTATTTTTATTTATTACGGATCCCCATTAGTTGCTGCCACAGTCCCGCTGTTCCATAAGGTGTATTTTTATCTGGTTTTTAAAAAATATATATAATTTTACTGCTTGCATGAGTTACTTGATGTGGAATAGAGTTCCGTGTAGTCTTGGCTCTATGTAGTAATGTGCGCCTCCCATAGTCTGTTCTGGACTTGGGGACTGTGAAGAGATCTCTGGTGGCATGTCTTGTGGGGTATGCATGGGTGTCCGAGCTGTGTGCTAGTAGTTTAAACAGACACCTTGGTGCATTCAACTTGCCAAAACTTCTTACAAAAACAAGTAGTGATGAAGTCAATCTCTCTTCCACTTTGAGCCAGGAGAGATTGACATGCATATTATTAATGTTAGCTCTCTGTGTACATCCAAGGGCCAGCCGTACTGCCCTGTTCTGAGCCAATTGACATTTTCCTAAGTCCCTCTTTGTGGCACCTGACCACACGACTGAACAGTAGTCCAGGTGCGACAAAACTAGGGCCTGTAGGACCTGCCTTGTTGATAGTGTTGTTAAGAAGGCAGAGCAGCACTTTTATTATAGAAAGACTTCTCCCCATCTTAGCTACTGTTGTATCAATATGTTTTGACAATGACAGTTTACAATCCAGGGTTACTTCAAGCAGTTTAGTCACCTCAACTTGATAAATTTCCATATTATTCATTACAAGATTTAGTTCAGGTTTAGGGTTTAGTGAATGATTTGTCCCAAATACAATGCTTTTAGTTTTTGAAATACTTAGGACTAACTTATTCCTTGTCACCCATTCCGAAACTAACTGCAGCTCTTTGTTAAGGGTTGCTGTCATTTCAGTCGCTGTGGTAGCTGACGTGTATAGTGTAGAGTCATCCGCATACATAGACACAAAGATCATCAAGGACATCAACCACCTGAGCCACTGCCTGTTCACCCCGCTATCATCCAGAAGGCGAGGTCAGTACAGGTGCATCAAAGCTGGGACCGAGAGACTGAAAAAACAGCTTCTATCTCAAGGCCATCAGACTGTTAAATAGCCATCACTAGCACATTAGAGGCTGCTGCTGCCTATTGAAATCACTGGCCACTTTAAGAAATGGAACACTAGTCACTTTAATAATGTTTACATATCTAGCGCTACTCATCTCATATGTATATACTGCATTCTATTCTATAATATTCTACTGTATCTTAGTCCATGCCGCTCTGTCATTGCTCGTCCATATATGTATATATTCTTAAATTCCATTCCTTAGTAGATTTGTGTGTATTGGGTATATGTTCTGAAATTGTTAGATATTACTTGTTAGATATTACTACACTGTCAGAGCTAGAAGCACAAGCATTTCGCTACACCCACAATAACATCTGCTAAACACGTATATGTGACCAATAAAATTGTATTTTATTTTATTTGGCTTTACTCAAAGCCAGTGGAATGTCGTTAGTAAAGATTGAAAAAAGTAAGTAAAAAAAAGGGGCCTAGACAGCTGCCCTGGGGAATTCCTGATTCTACCTGGATTTTGTTGGAGAGGCTTCCATTAAAGAACACCCTCTGTGTTCTGTTAGACAGGTAACTCTTTATCCAGATTATAGCAGGGGGTGTAAAGCCATAACACGTACGTTTTTCCAGCAACAGACTATGATCGATAATGTCAAAAGCCGCACTGAAGTCTAACAAAATCAGCCCCCACAATCTTTCTATCATCAATTTCTCTCAGCCAATCATCAGTCATTTGTGTAAGTGCTGTGCTTGTTGAATGTCCTTCCCTATAAGCGTGCTGAAAGTCTGTTGTCAATTTGTTTACTGTAAAATAGCATTGTATCTGGTCAAACACACATTTTTCCAAAAGTTTACAAAGGGTTGGTAACAGGCTGATTGGTCGGCTATTTGAGCCAGTAAATGGGGCTTTACTATCCCTAGGTAGGGGAATAACTTTTGCTTCCCTCCAGGCCTGAAGGACACACACTTTCTAGTAGGCTTAAATTGAAGATATGGTGTGTGTGTGTGTGTGTCTGTGTGTGTGTGTGTGTGTGTGTGAGTGAGTGAGTGAGTGTGTTCTACATTTACATTTTAGTCATTTAGCAAACGCTCTTATCCAGAGCGACTTACAGTTAGTGAGTGCATACATTTTTCATACTGGCCCCCCCCTTGGGAATCGAACCCACAACCCTGGCATTGCAAGCGCCATGCTCTACCAACTGAGCTACACTAGGCTTAAATAGAAAATATGGCAAATAGGAGTGGCAATATCGTCCGCTATTATCCTCAGTAATTTTCCATCCAAGTAGTCAGACCCCGGTGGCTTGTCATTTTGTTGACAATAATACTTATTTCACTACTTCCACACTTACTTTACGGAAATCAAAATTACAACGCTTGTCTTCCATAATTTGGTCAGATATACTTGGATGTGTCATGTCAGCGTTTGTCGCTGGCATGTCATGCCTAAGTTTGCTAATCTTGCCAAAGAAAAAATCATTAAAGTAGTTGGCAATATCTTTGGGTTTTGTGATGAGTGAGCAATCTGATTCAATGAATGATGGAGCTGAGTGTGCCTTTTTTGCCGAACATTTCATTTAAAGTGCTCCAAAGCTTTTTTACTATCATTCTTTATATAATTTCTCTTTGTTTCATAGTATAGTTTCTTCTTCTTTTTATTCAGTTTAATCACATGATTTCTCAACTTGCAGTACGTTTGCCAGTCGGTTGTGCAGCCAGACCTATTTGCCATCTCTTTTGCCTCATCCCTCTCAACCATACAATTTTTCAATTCCTCATCAATCCACAGGGATTTAACAGTTTTTACAGTCATTTTCTCAATGGGTGCATGCTTATTAGTAACCGGGAATAAGCAATTTCATAAATGTGTCAAGTGCAGCGTCTGGTTGCTCGTCATTACACACCACAGACCAACAAATATTCTTCACATCATCAACATAGGAATCACTACAAAACGTATTGTGTGACCTCTTATACACAATATTAGGCCCAGCCTTTGGAACTTTGGTTTTCCTAGATATGGCTACTATATTGTGATCACTACATCCGATGGATTTGGATACTGCTTTCAAACAAATTACTGCAGCATTAGTAAAGATATGTTGATGATTTCATTATTGTACAGTTTGAAGCTTTCTCTTGAGTGGGCAGCCTGATGAAAGCCAGTAAATATTTAAATCACCCAGAAAGTATACCTCTCTATTGATATCACATATATTATCAAGCATTTCACACATATTATCCAGATACTGACTGTTAGCGCTTGGTGGTCTATAGCAGCTTCCCACCAGAATGGGCTTTAGGTGAGGCAGATGAACCTGTAGCCATATTACTTCAACAGTATTTAACATGAGAGCCTCTCTCAGCTTTACAGGAATGTGGTTCTGAATATAAACAGCAACACCGCCCCCGTTGGCATTTCTGTCTTTTCTGTAAATGTTATAACCTTGTATTGCTACCACTGTAACATGAAAGGCATTATCTAAGTGAGTTTCAGAATATGAATGTCTTCTGTTACTAGCAAATTATTGTATCATGAACCTTGTTTTTTAAGCTACAGTACCAGTCAAAAGTTTGGACACACCTACTAATTCAAGGGTTTTCCTTAATTTTTTACTATTTTCTACATTGTAGAATAATAGTGAAGACATCAAAACTATGAAATTACACATATGGAATCATGAAGCAACCAAAAAAAGTGTTAAACAAATCAAAGTATATTTTATATTCTACATATAGCCACCCTTTGCCTTGATGACAGCTATGCACACTCTTAGCATTCTCTCAACCAGCTTCACCTGGAATGCTTTTTCAACAGTCTTGAATGAGTTCCCACATATGCTGAGCACCTGTTGGGTGCTTTTCCTTCACTCTGCCGTCCAACTCATCCCAAACCATCTCAATTGGCTTGAGGTCGGGGGTGATTGTGGAGGCCAGGTCATCTGATGCAGCACTCCATAACTCTCCTTCTTGGTAAAATAGCCCTTACACAGCCTGGAGGTGTGTTGGGTCCTTGTCCTGTTGAAAAACAAATGATAGTCCAACTAAGCCCAAACCAGATGGGATGGCGTATCACTACAGAATGCTGTGGTAGCCATGCTGGTTAAGTGTGCCTTGAATTCTAAATAAATCACAGACAGTGTCACCAGCAAAGCACCCCCACACCATAACACCCCCTCCTCCATGCTTTACGGTGGGGAACTACACATGCAGAGATGATCCGTTCACCCACAGTGCGTCTCACAAAGACACAGTGTTTGGATGCAAAAATCTCCAATTTGGACTCCAGACCAAAGGACAAATTTACACTGGTCTAATGTCCATTGCTCGTGTTTCTTGGCCCAAGCAGGTCTCTTCTTCTTATTGGTGTCCTTTAGTAGTGGTTTCTTTGCAGCAATTCGACCATGAAGGCCTGATTCACACAGTCCCCTCTGAACAGTTGATGTTGAGATGTGTCTGTGACTTGAACTCTGTGAAGCATTTATTTGGGCTGCAATTTCTGAGGCTGGTAACTCTAATGAACTTATCCTCTGCAACAGAGGTAACTCTGGGTCTTCCATTCCTGTGGTGGTCCTCATGAGAGCCAGTTTCATCATAGCGCTTGATGGTTTTTGCGACTGCACTTGAAGAAACTTTCAAAGTTTTTGAAATTCCTTATTGACTGACCTTCATGTCTAAAAGTAATGATGGACTGTCGTTTCTCTTTGCTTATTTGAGCTGTTCTTGCCATAATATGGACTTGGTCTTTTACCAAATAGGGCTATCTTCTGTATACCCTTTTTTGGTTACTACATGATTCCATATGTGTTATTTCATAGTTTTGATGTCTTCACTATTATTTTGCAAGGTAAAAAATAGTAAAAATAAAGAAAAACCCTTGAATGAGTAGGTGTGTCCAAACTTTTGACTGGTAGTGTACATATGTTAACGTGGGCTATTTTTAACACTTTCCTGGCATGCTTGATTATTTTTCTTGCTTTACTGGGAAGCTTAGCAGAGATAGACATACTCAGGTTATTTTTATTAGTGCAGGGTGAGCTGCACACAGTGGACTTCCTACTAGGGCACACCACCTCAGTGCTAACAGTATTACTCTGGTTCATAGGCACATGATTACTGCATATCATAGCTGTAGGATCCGCAGAGGCATTCCGGGCAGTAACAGAGACATAAATTAGGTTACATTGTGTCTTCCAACGCCCCTAGGATAATGTACATTTGCTGAAGCATTATGACAACTCAGCGACACAGTGGTAGGGATTAAATGAGCTGGACTTGGGTCCAGTTCTTTAAAATCCATCTTCAGCTGTTCTGAGCTGCCCTTCATAATGTATGACAGTATCAGCCCCCGGTGACTGACTCACAGCCTCGGGAAGCAACCTGGTGATATCCTGAACTTTTGCCCCCAGGAAAACACAAAGTCTTTGCCCCAGGTACAGATTAATGCCTCACCATCAAACTCCCTATCACAATCACCGGAATGGTCCGACCTCTGCCGTGTCTCGAAGCAGATTGCGAGGCCAGAGCCACAGAACTCACCTGAGAAGAGGGCTGCTGAGACGCCGGCTGTGTGCAGGCCACAACAGCCAAAGGGACAGAGCTCTGATCCAGAGAGCACGGCCCAGCGGAGGGGGGGCCGCGGTGGTCCAGGCTGTGGCCAGGCAGTTGATTGACTAGGACAGAGGGAGAGGTAGCTGGAGGGGCATCCACAGCCGTGGAGGGAACACCCAAGCCCCCGGCAGAAGACAGCTGGTACAGGGGCTCAAAGCGATCATTGAATGTCCCATGGATAACGTCCGAACCAAATAGAAACCTTTTCATAACATTCCTTAGTGGACATTAAAAATACCTTATTATAACATTAGACCAAACCAGGACCAGTCCTGAACATCCTCTTATGGTCCTGAGGTTTATGTCATGTTTTAATGTTTGTAGAGTGGGGTAACGTCTCGCTGAAACCCTTAAATATAGTGACCAAATCTTGACCATAGCCCTCTCTGACGGTCATAGGGGTGGTGTTGGTGGGGATACGTCGGGTGTTGTTGGCTGGGCTACATGCAGCCTGCGGGGGGTTCTCACATTATTGGCCAGGCCTCAGTCCCCATCTCACCCTCAGCCTGCTAAAAGCTCAGAGACACTTGTTTTCTTCAAATAAACAAAAAATGTTGAGCGTGAACAGCCTTTAGCCTTCGTGACATTAGGTAACACAGTAAATGTGACATATCTGGCTTCATAACACACCTCTAGCCATGACAACAATAATCTGTCTAATTTGTGCTACGTTATGTCTTTATTTTCAGCTGACCGCATTTTAACGTCAAAGCACAAGGGGACATTGATGGTGTGTGTGTGTGTGTGTGTGTGTGTGTGTGTGTGTGTGTGTGTATGGTCTTTTAATAGACCCTTGAGTTTCCCCCTTTTCTCCATCTCCTCCTCTCCTCTCCTCCACCTCTGTCTCCCTCCTCCTCTCCTCTCCTCCACCTCTGTCTCCCTCCTCCTCTCCTCTCCTCCACCTCTGTCTCCCTCCTCCTCTCCTCTCCTCCACCTCTGTCTCCCTCCTCCTCTCCTCCACCTCTGTCTCCCTCCTCCTCTCTCCTCTCCTCCACCTCTGCTCCCTCCTCCCTCTCCTCCCACCTCTGCTCCTCTCCCTCTCCTCCACCTCTGTCTCCCTCCTCCTCTCCTCCACCTCTGTCTCCCTCCTCCTCTCCTCCACCTCTGTCTCCCCTTCTCCTCTCCTCCACCTCTGTCTCCCTCCTCCTCTCCTCCTCTCCTCTCCTCCACCTCTGTCTCCCTCCTCCTCTCCTCCACCTCTGTCTCCTCCTCTCTCCCACCTCTGTCTCCCCTCTCCTCTCCTCCACCTCGTGTCTCCTCCTCTCCTCTCCTCCACCTCTGTCTCCTCTCCTCCTCCTCCACCTCTGTCTCCCTTCTCCTCTCCTCCACCTCTGTCTCCCTCCTCCTCTCCTCCACCTCTGTCTCCCTTCTCCTCTCCTCCACCTCTGTCTCCTCTCCTCCTCTCCTCCACCTCTGTCTCCCTCCTCTCCTCCACCTCTGTCTCCCTCCTCCTCTCCTTCTCTCTCTCCCTCTTGTCTTCCTCCGCTTCTCTTGAACTAGACACTCCAGACCCACTTTACCTTGTGCCCTTCCCTTAGGGTGAAGGTGTGTGGCTGGAGGATGCTACTTTAGGGCCTCTACTTCACGTTACATAACCCAGATAGGAGACACTAGAGCGGGGAAGAGGAGTGACAAACTACTACCTCCATACTCCACTCCTCCATATCTTCTCCATCTATCCCTCCATCCGTCCTTCGTACCCCCCTACCCCTCCATCCCTCCATCTCTCGTACCCCCCCACTCCTCCGTACATCTATTCCTCCTTCATACCCCCCCCACTCCTCCATATCTCTATCTATCTTTCTATCTATCTATTGCCGCTCACGCTTCCTCGCTCTTAAAGTGCATCATTTCCTCCGTTCGCCAAAGAGAGAGATGGATGGATACGATATCGTAAATGGTCGCTGTTGTTAAGGTGATACTGTGTCCATGGTAACGGTGGTGATGATGATGATGATGATGGGAGGAGCAAGGTCAACAACACTGAAAATAGAGACTTACCAGATCGTTGCCTCGCAAAGCACTATGGGTAATACATTATGTCAGAAAGGCAGGTGAAGGTTAAAACACAAACACACCTATACAGTAAGGTGTTTCCCTGTACTGCAGTACTCTGTTCCCCAGATATGCTACACTACTGCTGAATTGAGTAGTTAAAGTGTTAAAGGAATTTTGACAGTTTCAAACTACTCTTCATCTACCATAACGTTTTACTTAGTTTAATACTGTATTGGTGTATAGCTGTATCTAGTTAGTTTAACGCTCTATTGGTGTAGAGCTGTATCTAGTTAGTTTAACACTGTATTGGTCTAGAGCTCTATCTAGTTAGATTAACGCTGTATTGGTCTATAGCTGTATCTAGTTAGTTTAATGCTGTATTGGTCTATAGAGCCTCTCTCTCTCTCTCTCTCTCTGTCTCTCTGTCTCTCTGTCTCTCTGTCTCTCTCTCTCTCTCTCTCTCGTTAGTGTTGACTATTATTCACAAACACTTTGAAGATGTTAGAATAACTTCGTAAGCCTCTGACAACTTCTCCTCTCTGTAGGTTTTTAATTAATGCATTGATTGCAAAGTGAACGTTTTAATATATACGGTGTGTGTGTGTGTGTGTGTTGATATACTATATGTGATGGCCACTAAAACCCTCTTTTACAGTTTAATCAATGTTGAAATGAATATGATTTAATATCTAACCCCATGTCCCACGCATACCAATGATATCGCTCAATATTTTAATTATACCATTTATTAACCTTTTACTAATTATTTAACCTTGCATATTTTAGAAGTGTTATTTAATGTAATAAATGTATTGAATTAATATATGGTAAGGCTTTAGATTGTAGAAGATGGGGACTTGGCTGTGTCTGGATTGATTCAGTTTTCTGAGTGACATGTGAACAGTAAACACACACAACGAATTCTGCCTGGAGCTTCTATGGTCCAAGCTGACCACCCACCCACCCACCCACCCACTCACCCACCCACTCACTCACTCACTCACTCACTCACTCACTCACTCACTCACTCACTCACTCACTCACTCACTCACTCACTCACTCACTCACTCACTCTGTCTCACTCACTCACAGAGAGAGAGAGATTCCACTTCCATATCAATCACATTCTAGAACTCAGAGAGGGAATCCAACAGCATTCTAGAACTCAGAGAGGGAATCCAACAGCATTCTAGAACTCAGAGAGGGAATCCAACAGCATTCTAGAACTCAGAGAGGGAATCCAACAGCATTCTAGAACTCAGAGAGGGAATCCAACAGCATTCTAGAACTCAGAGAGGGAATCCAACAGCATTCTAGAACTCAGAGAGGGAATCCAACAGCATTCTAGAACTTCCTAGTGTTCTTTTTATAGAATCCTGGTATGAGAAAGTACATCAGGGGCTTCACCAAGAGAATGATACATAAGCACTGATTTACTTCAAAGAGATTGGAGCAATGATGTCCACATACTGGGTTAGTGGCGAGGGGATAGGCTGTGATTTGGGACACAACCATAGGCGGTTAGCTCACCTGTTGGCACACTCAGAGAGGGGGGCTGCGCCTTCCAGGTTTCCCCAGGAATAGACATGTTTTCTGGGGGGAATCTACTTGACGGTGCCAGCCTCTCTCTCCATACCTCCAGCCAGCCATGGAAACTACCGACTGCGGAGATTGATCTCATCTGTCCATTCCTAAAAGAGAGGGAAAGAAAGACAAAAAAAGATAGAAGGATGGAGGGATTCCTCAGTCAGTTAAAGGAGTAGTGGGAAGAAACTCACTGCAGACAGCTGAGCCAGTACGAGTGCAGACAGCTGAGCCAGCACGAGTGCAGACAGCTGAGCCAGTACGAGTGCAGACAGCTGAGCCAGTACGAGTGCAGACAGCTGAGCCAGTACGAGTGCAGACAGCTGAGCCAGTACGAGTGCAGACAGCTGAGCCAGTACGAGTGCAGACCGCTGAGCCAGTACGAGTGCAGACAGCTGAGCCAGTACGAGTGCAGACAGCTGAGCCAGTACGAGTGCAGACAGCTGAGCCAGTACGAGTGCAGACAGCTGAGCCAGTACGAGTGCAGACAGCTGAGCCAGTACGAGTGCAGACAGCTGAGCCAGTACGAGTGCAGACAGCTGAGTCCCAAATGACACCTTGTTCCTTATATAGTACGTTACTTTTGACCTACTAGGGATCCTGATCAACAGTAACGTACTATATGGTGTGTGCCAACATCCATCTAAGGTGTGTGTGTGTGTTTGTCAACAGTCTCATTTTTGTTTATGCTATATCAGTGATCATGTTTTTATATTGATCATGTTTTGGCAGCACACACACACACGAGCTACGGGGGGGGGGGGGTAAAACACGGCAGACACTTTCTTTTCAATAACAATAACGAGTAACGTTCAGTAGATCTGGAATACAGCGGATAGCGGATCGATGGAATACATGAAATGCTCACATGGCTGACGTCAATCCCCTCAAATGTTCAGGATATCATTTTCACCTACAGACCTGGCGAGCTCTCCGTGTGTTCTGCTCGGTGCCAACGGTAAAACACAGCACGTGTATTGAGGGACGTTCCGGTAAGTTCCATACACTGACACACACACACACACATGCATACACGCACACACACACACGGACTCCCGCATTCTGGGGTATATTCCGGTAAGTTCCGCTATTCCATTCCATCTGTCTCCATGGTCCCTGGTTATGGCCTTTCTATTGTACAACTCTTGGTCTCTGTCCAAGCCTCAGTGTGTGTTTGTGTGTGTGTGTGTTTGTGTGTGTGTGTGTGTGTGTGTGTGTGTGTGTGTGTGTGTTTGTGTGTGTGTGTGTGTGTGTGTGTGTGTGTGTGTGTTTGTGTGTGTGTGTGTGTGTGTGTGTGTGTGTGTGTGTGTGTGTGTGTGTGTGTTTGTGTGTGTTTGTGTGTGTTTGTGTGTGTGTGTGTGTGTACAAACCACATAACTATGCCAAAGAGTCAGATTGTATAGAAATGAATACTATTTTTTTCTGGACTCTATACTGTAGCATACTGTAGTAGTGATGTTGTATTGTCCTGTCTAGACTCTATACAGTAGTGATGTTGTATTGTCCTGTCTAGACTCTATACAGTAGTGATGTTGTATTGTCCTGTCTAGACTCTATACAGTAGTGATGTTGTATTGTCCTGTCTAGACTCTATACAGTAGTGATGTTGTATTGTCCTGTCTAGACTCTATACAGTAGTGATGTTGTATTGTGCTGTCTAGACTCTATACAGTAGTGATGTTGTATTGTCCTGTCTAGACTCTATACAGTAGTGATGTTGTATTGTCCTGTCTAGACTCTATACAGTAGTGATGTTGCATTGTCCTGACTAGTCCCCCTGATCACTATACTAGACTATAGAGAAGTGTAACCGGCTTGGTCACACTTTCACACTTCTGTAAGACTTTATTCTCTTGGTGATCTTCTTGGCTACTTGTAAATGTCCCGTAATCACATTGTGCTGACTATAGTAGTCATCTTGATGATTTTTTGAATCAGCTGTGAAGTGCTAGGGCAAAAAACAAAATGTGTACACAGGGGGGGCCAGGACCGAGTTTGGGAATGCTGGGTTAAGGGCAGTTCTTCGTCCTTGACCAGTTTCCAAGTTTTCCTGGGTCGCGTTCGGATATTCCAATCACTTTCCCAAGAGATGGAGGGAGAGATATGAAGATGAGAGAGATGGAGGGAGAGAGATGGAAGGAGAAAGCGAGTTGGAGGGAGAGAGATGGAAGGAGAAAGAGAGATGGAGGGAGAGAGATGGAAGGAGAAAGAGAGATGGAGGGAGAGAGAGATGGAGGGAGGGAGGGAGAGAGATGGAAAGAGAGAGAGATGGAGGGAGAGAGATGGAAGGAGAGAGAGATGGATGGAGGGAGAGAGATGTAAGGAGAGAGAGATGGCGGTAGAGAGATGGAAGGAGAGAGAGAGATGGAAGGAGAGAGATGGAGAGAGAGATGAAGGAGAGAGATGGAAGGAGAGAGAGAGGTGGAGGGAGAGAGATGGAAGGAGAGAGAGAGAGAAGGAGGGAGAGAGATGGAAGGAGGGAGAGAGATGGAAGGAGAGAGAGAGATGGAGGGAGATAGATGGAAGGAGAGAGAGAGATGGAGGGAGGGAGATGGAAGGAGAGAGAAGGAGGGAGAGAGATGGAAGGAGGGAGAGAGATGGAGGGAGAGAGAGAGATGGAGGGAGATAGATGGAAGGAGAGAGAGAGATGGAGGGAGGGAGATGGAAGGAGAGAGATGGAGGGAGAGAGATTGAAAGTGAGAGAGTGAGAGATGGAGGCAGAGAGATGGAAGGAGAGAGAGATGAGGGAGAGAGATGGAAGGAGAGAGAGATGAGGGAGAGAGATGGAAGGAGAGAGAGATGGTGGGAGAGAAATGAGGTAGAGAGATGGAAGGAGAGAGATAGATAGAGGGAGGGAGATGGAAGGAGAGAGATGGAAGGAGAGAGATTGAAAGTGAGAGAGTGAGAGATGGAGGCAGAGAGATGGAAGGAGAGAGAGAGATGGAGGGAGAGAGAGAGAGATGGAAGGAGAGAGAGAGATGGAGGGAGAGAGAGATGGAGGGAGGGAGGGAGAGAGATGGAAAGAGAGAGAGATGGAGGGAGAGAGATGGAAGGAGAGAGAGAGATGGAGGGAGAGAGATAGATGGAGGTAGAGAGATGGAAGCAGAGAGAGATGGTGGGAGAGAAATGAGGTAGAGAGATGGAAGGAGAGAGAGAGATGGAGGGAGGGAGATGGAAGGAGAGAGATGGAGGGAGAGAGATTGAAAGTGAGAGAGTGAGAGATGGAGGCAGAGAGATGG
>NC_059230.1:5166734-5201734 GCF_020615455.1 Coregonus clupeaformis
GCTGAATTTAGAAAGTGTAGTCGAGTAGTCGACACACTGGAGGGTAGAGTAGTCGACACACTGGAGGGAAGAGTAGTCGACACACTGGAGGGAAGAGTAGTCGACACACTGGAGGGAAGAGTAGTCTACACACTGGAGGGAAGAGTAGTCTACACACTGGAGGGAAGAGTAGTCTACACACTGGAGGGAAAAGTAGTCTACACACTGGAGGGAAGAGTAGTCTACACACTGGAGGACAGAGTAGTCTACACACTGGAGGGAAGAGTAGTCGACACACTGGAGGGAAGAGTAGTCTACACACTGGAGGGAAGAGTAGTCTACACACTGGAGGACAGAGTAGTCTACACACTGGAGGGAAGAGTAGTCTACACACTGGAGGGCAGAGTAGTCTACACACTGGAGGGCAGAGTAGTCTACACACTGGAGGGCAGAGTAGTCTACACACTGGAGGGCAGAGTCGTCTACACACTGGAGGGAAGAGTACTCGACACACTGGAGGGAAGAGTAGTCTACACACTGGAGGGAAGAGTAGTCGACACACTGGAGGACAGAGTAGTCTACACACTGGAGGGAAGAGTAGTCTACACACTGGAGGACAGAGTAGTCTACACACTGGAGGGAAGAGTAGTCTACACACTGGAGGACAGAGTAGCCTACACACTGGAGGGAAGAGTAGTCTACACGGTGGAGGGAAGTGTAGTCTACACGCTGGAGGGAAGAGTAGCCTACACGCTGGAGGGAAGAGTAGCCTACACACTGGAGGGAAGAGTAGCCTACACACTGGAGGGCAGAGTAGTCGACACACTGGAGGGAAGAGTAGTCGACACACTGGAGGGAAGAGTAGTCTACACACTGGAGGGAAGAGTAGTCTACACACTGGAGGGAAGAGTAGTCGACACACTGGAGGGAAGAGTAGTCTACACACTGGAGGGAAGAGTAGTCTACACACTGGAGGGAAGAGTAGTCTACACACTGGAGGGAAGAGTAGTCGACACACTGGAGGGAAGAGTAGTCTACACACTGGAGGGAAGAGTAGTCTACACACTGGAGGGAAGAGTAGTCTACACACTGGAGAGAAGAGTAGTCTACACACGGGAGGGAAGAGTAGTCTACACACTGGAGAGAAGAGTAGTCTACACACGGGAGGGAAGAGTAGTCTACACACTGGAGGGAAGAGTAGTCGACACACTGGAGGGAAGAGTAGTCGACACACTGGAGGGAAGAGTAGTCTACACACTGGAGGACAGAGTAGTCTACACACGGGAGGGAAGAGTAGTCTACACACTGGAGGGAAGAGTAGTCGACACAATGGAGGGAAGAGTAGTCTACACACTGGAGGGTAGAGTAGTCTACACACTGGAGGACAGAGTAGTCTACACACTGGAGGGAAGACTAGTCTACACACTGGAGGGAAGAGTAGTCGACACACTGGAGGGAAGAGTAGTCTACACACTGGAGGACAGAGTAGTCTACACGCTGGAGGGAAGAGTAGTCTACACGCTGGAGGGAAGTGTAGTCTACACGCTGGAGGGAAGAGTAGCCTACACGCTGGAGGGTAGAGTAGTCTACACGCTGGAGGGAAGAGTAGCCTACACACTGGAGGGAAGAGTAGTCGACACACTAGAGGGAAGATTAGTCGACACACTGGAGGGAAGAGTAGTCTACACACTGGAGGACAGAGTAGTCTACACACTGGAGGGAAGAGTAGTCTACACACTGGAGGGAAGAGTAGTCTACACACTGGAGGGAAGAGTAGTCTACACACTGGAGGACAGAGTAGTCAACACACTGGAGGGCAGAGTAGTCTAACACTGGAGGACAGAGTAGTCTACACACTGGAGGGCAGAGTAGTCTACACACTGGAGGGAAGAGTAGTCTACACACTGGAGGGTAGAGTAGCCTACACACTGGAGGGAAGAGTAGTCTACACACTGGAGGGAAGAGTAGCCTACACACTGGAGGGAAGGGTAGTCTCTACACGCTGGAGGGAAGTGTAGTCTACACGCTGGAGGGTAGAGTAGCCTAAACACTGGAGGGGAGAGTAGCCTACACACTGGAGGGCAGAGTAGCCTACACACTGGATGGAAGAGTAGCCTACACACTGGAGGGAAGAGTAGTCGACACACTGGAGGGAAGAGTAGTCGACACACTGGAGGGAAGAGTAGTCGACACACTGGAGGGAAGAGTAGTCTACACACTGGTGGGAAGAGTAGTCTTCACACTGGAGGGAAGAGTAGTCTACACACTGGAGGGAAGAGTAGTCGACACACTGGAGGGCAGAGTAGTCTACACACTGGAGGGCAGAGTCGTCTACACACTGGAGGGAAGAGTAGTCGACACACTGGAAGGTTGAGTAGCCTACACACTGGAGGGAAGAGTAGTCTACACACTGGAGGGCAGAGTAGTCGACACACTGGAGGGAAGAGTAGTCTACACACTGGAGGACAGAGTAGTCTACACACTGGAGGACAGAGTAGTCTAGACACTGGAGGGCAGAGTAGTCGACACACTGGAGGGAAGAGTAACCTACACACTGGAGGGAAGAGTAGTCTACACACTGGAGGACAGAGTAGTCTAGACACTGGAGGGCAGAGTAGTCGACACACTGGAGGGGAGAGTAGTCGACACACTGGAGGGGAGAGAAGTAGCCTACACACTGGAGGGAAGAGTAGTCTACACACTGGAGGGAAGAGTAGTCGACACACTGGAGGGGAGAGTAGTCTACACACTGGAGAGAAGTGTAGTCTACACACTGGAGGGAAGAGTAGTCGACACACTGGAGGGGAGAGTAGCGTACACACTGGAGGACAGAGTAGTCTACATGCTGAAGGGAAGAGTAGCCTACACACAGGAGGGGAGAGTAGTCTACACACTGGAGGGAAGAGTAGTCTACACACTGGAGGGCAGAGTCATCTACACACTGGAGGGAAGAGTAGTCTACACACTGGAGGGAAGAGTAGTCGACACACTGGTGGGCAGAGTCAGTCTACACACTGGATGGAAGAGTAGTCGACACACTGGAGGGAAGAATAGTCTACACACTGGAGGAAAGAGTAGTCGACACACTGGAGGGAAGAGTAGTCAACACACTGGAGGGCAGAGTAGTCTACACACTGGAGAGAAGAGTAGTCTACACACTGGAGGGAAGAGTAGTCTACACACTGGGGGTAGAGTAGTCTACACACTGGAGGGAAGAGTAGTCTACACACTGGAGGGAAGAGTAGTCTACACACTGGAGGGAAGAGTAGTCTACACACTGGAGGGCAGAGTAGTCTACACACTGGAGGGAAGAGTAGTCTACACTCTCAGGAGGGAAGAGTAGCCTACACACTGGAGGGAAGAGTAGTCTACACACTGGAGGGAAGAGTAGTCAACACACTGGAGGGAAGAGTAGTCTACAACTGGAGGGAAGAGTAGTCTACACGCTGGAGGGCAGAGTAGTCTACACGCTGGAGGGAAGAGTACTCGACACACTGGAGGAAAGAGTAGCCTACACACTGGAGGGACAGAGTAGTCTACACACTGGAGGGGAGAGTACTCGACACACTGGAGGAAAGAGTAGCCTACACACTGGAGGGAAGAGTAGTCTACACACTGGAGGGAAGAGTAGTCTACACACTGGAGGGAAGAGTAGTCGACACACTGGAGGGAAGAGTAGTCGACACACTGGAGGGAAGAGTAGTCTACACACTGGAGGGTAGAGTAGTCTACACACTGGAGGGAAGAGTAGTCGACACACTGGAGGGAAGAGTAGTCTACACACTGGAGGGAAGAGTAGTCGACACACTGGTGGGCAGAGTAGTCTACACACTGGAGGGTAGAGTAGTCTACACACTGGAGGGAAGAGTAGTCGACACACTGGAGGGTAGAGTAGTCTACACACGGGAGGAAGAGTAGTCTACACACTGGAGGGAAGAGTAGTCTACACACTGGAGGGAAGAGTAGTCTACACACTGGAGGGAAGAGTAGTCTACACACTGGAGGACAGAGTAGTCTACACACTGGAGGGCAGAGTAGTCTACACACTGGAGGGCAGAGTAGTCTACACACTGGAGGGCAGAGTAGTCTACACACTGGAGGGAAGAGTAGTCTACACACTGGAGGGAAGAGTAGCCTACACACTGGAGGGAAGAGTAGTCTACACACTGGAGGGAAGAGTAGTCTACACACTGGAGGGAAGGGTAGTCTACACGCTGGAGGGAAGTGTAGTCTACACGCTGGAGGGTAGAGTAGCC
Source organism: Coregonus clupeaformis (assembly GCF_020615455.1). Classification (NCBI taxonomy): domain Eukaryota; kingdom Metazoa; phylum Chordata; class Actinopteri; order Salmoniformes; family Salmonidae; genus Coregonus; species Coregonus clupeaformis. The sequence goes on from NC_059230.1 coordinate 5,170,970, forward strand.
TAAACACTGGAGGGGAGAGTAGCCTACACACTGGAGGGCAGAGTAGCCTACACACTGGATGGAAGAGTAGCCTACACACTGGAGGGAAGAGTAGTCGACACACTGGAGGGAAGAGTAGTCGACACACTGGAGGGAAGAGTAGTCGACACACTGGAGGGAAGAGTAGTCTACACACTGGTGGGAAGAGTAGTCTTCACACTGGAGGGAAGAGTAGTCTACACACTGGAGGGAAGAGTAGTCGACACACTGGAGGGCAGAGTAGTCTACACACTGGAGGGCAGAGTAGTCTACACACTGGAGGGAAGAGTAGTCGACACACTGGAAGGTTGAGTAGCCTACACACTGGAGGGAAGAGTAGTCTACACACTGGAGGGCAGAGTAGTCGACACACTGGAGGGAAGAGTAGTCGACACACTGGAGGGAAGAGTAGTCGACACACTGGAGGGAAGAGTAGTCGACACACTGGAGGGAAGAGTAGTCTACACACTGGTGGGAAGAGTAGTCTTCACACTGGAGGGAAGAGTAGTCTACACACTGGAGGGAAGAGTAGTCGACACACTGGAGGGCAGAGTAGTCTACACACTGGAGGGCAGAGTCGTCTACACACTGGAGGGGAAGAGTAGTCGACACACTGGAAGGTTGAGTAGCCTACACACTGGAGGGAAGAGTAGTCTACACACTGGAGGGCAGAGTAGCCGACACACTGGAGGGAAGAGTAGTCTACACACTGGAGGACAGAGTAGTCTACACACTGGAGGACAGAGTAGTCTAGACACTGGAGGGCAGAGTAGTCGACACACTGGAGGGAAGAGTAACCTACACACTGGAGGGAAGAGTAGTCTACACACTGGAGGACAGAGTAGTCTAGACACTGAAGGGCAGAGTAGTCGACACACTGGAGGGAGAGTAGTCGACACACTGGAGGGGAGAGAAGTAGCCTACACACTGGAGGGAAGAGTAGTCTACACACTGGAGGGAAGAGTAGTCGACACACTGGAGGGGACAGTAGTCTACACACTGGAGAGAAGTGTAGTCTACACACTGGAGGGAAGAGTAGTCGACACACTGGAGGGGAGAGTAGCGTACACACTGGAGGACAGAGTAGTCTACATGCTGAAGGGAAGAGTAGCCTACACACAGGAGGGAGAGTAGTCTACACACTGGAGGGAAGAGTAGTCTACACACTGGAGGGCAGAGTCGTCTACACACTGGAGGGAAGAGTAGTCTACACACTGGAGGGAAGAGTAGTCGACACACTGGAGGGCAGAGTCGTCTACACACTGGATGGAAGAGTAGTCGACACACTGGAGGGAAGAATAGTCTACACACTGGAGGAAAGAGTAGTCGACACACTGGAGGGAAGAGTAGTCAACACACTGGAGGGCAGAGTAGTCTACACACTGGAGAGAAGAGTAGTCTACACACTGGAGGGAAGAGTAGTCTACACACTGGGGGGTAGAGTAGTCTACACACTGGAGGGAAGAGTAGTCTACACACTGGAGGGAAGAGTAGTCTACACACTGGAGGGAAGAGTAGTCTACACACTGGAGGGCAGAGTAGTCTACACACTGGAGGGAAGAGTAGTCTACACTCTGGAGGGAAGAGTAGCCTACACACTGGAGGGAAGAGTAGTCTACACACTGGAGGGAAGAGTAGTCAACACACTGGAGGGAAGAGTAGTCTACAACTGGAGGGAAGAGTAGTCTACACGCTGGAGGGCAGTGTAGTCTACACGCTGGAGGGAAGAGTACTCGACACACTGGAGGAAAGAGTAGCCTACACACTGGAGGGAAGAGTAGTCTACACACTGGAGGGGAGAGTACTCGACACACTGGAGGAAAGAGTAGCCTACACACTGGAGGGAAGAGTAGTCTACACACTGGAGGGAAGAGTAGTCTACACACTGGAGGGAAGAGTAGTCGACACACTGGAGGGAAGAGTAGTCGACACACTGGAGGGAAGAGTAGTCGACACACTGGAGGGTAGAGTAGTCTACACACTGGAGGGAAGAGTAGTCGACACACTGGAGGGAAGAGTAGTCTACACACTGGAGGGAAGAGTAGTCTACACACTGGAGGGAAGAGTAGTCTACACACTGGAGGGTAGAGTAGTCTACACACTGGAGGGAAGAGTAGTCGACACACTGGAGGGTAGAGTAGTCTACACACTGGAGGGAAGAGTAGTCTACACACTGGAGGGAAGAGTAGTCGACACACTGGAGGGAAGAGTAGTCACACACTGGAGGGAAGAGTAGTCGACACACTGGAGGGAAGAGTAGTCTACACACTGGAGGAAGAGTAGTCGACACACTGGAGGGAAGAGTAGTCTACACACTGGAGGAAGAGTAGTCTACACACTGGAGGACAGAGTAGTCTACACACTGGAGGGAAGAGTAGTCGACACACTGGAGGGAAGAGTAGTCTACACACTGGAGGGAAGAGTAGTCGACACACTGGAGGGTAGAGTAGTCTACACACTGGAGGGAAGAGTAGTCTACACACTGGAGGGAAGAGTAGTCGACACACTGGAGGGAAGAGTAGTCTACACACTGGAGGGAAGAGTAGTCTACACACTGGAGGGAAGAGTAGTCGACACACTGGAGGGAAGAGTAGTCGACACACTGGAGGGAAGAGTAGTCGTCACACCGGAGGTAAGAGTAGTCTACACGCTGGAGGGAAGAGTAGTCTACACGCTGGAGGACAGAGTAGTCTACACACTGGAGGGAAGAGTAGTCGACACACTAGAGGGAAGATTAGTCGACACACTGGAGGGAAGAGTAGTCTACACACTGGAGGACAGAGTAGTCTACACACTGGAGGGAAGAGTAGTCTACACACTGGAGGGAAGAGTAGTCTACACACTGGAGGGAAGAGTAGTCTACACACTGGAGGACAGAGTAGTCAACACACTGGAGGGCAGAGTAGTCTACACACTGGAGGACAGAGTAGTCTACACACTGGAGGGCAGAGTAGTCTACACACTGGAGGGAAGAGTAGTCTACACACTGGAGGGTAGAGTAGCCTACACACTGGAGGGAAGAGTAGTCTACACGCTGGAGGGAAGAGTAGCCTACACACTGGAGGGAAGGGTAGTCTACACGCTGGAGGGAAGTGTAGTCTACACGCTGGAGGGTAGAGTAGCCTAAACACTGGAGGGGAGAGTAGCCTACACACTGGAGGGCAGAGTAGCCTACACACTGGATGGAAGAGTAGCCTACACACTGGAGGGAAGAGTAGTCGACACACTGGAGGGAAGAGTAGTCGACACACTGGAGGGAAGAGTAGTCGACACACTGGAGGGAAGAGTAGTCTACACACTGGTGGGAAGAGTAGTCTTCACACTGGAGGGAAGAGTAGTCTACACACTGGAGGGAAGAGTAGTCGACACACTGGAGGGCAGAGTAGTCTACACACTGGAGGGCAGAGTCGTCTACACACTGGAGGGAAGAGTAGTCGACACACTGGAAGGTTGAGTAGCCTACACACTGGAGGGAAGAGTAGTCTACACACTGGAGGGCAGAGTAGTCGACACACTGGAGGGAAGAGTAGTCTACACACTGGAGGACAGAGTAGTCTACACACTGGAGGACAGAGTAGTCTAGACACTGGAGGGCAGAGTAGTCGACACACTGGAGGGAAGAGTAACCTACACACTGGAGGGAAGAGTAGTCTACACACTGGAGGACAGAGTAGTCTAGACACTGGAGGGCAGAGTAGTCGACACACTGGAGGGAGAGTAGTCGACACACTGGAGGGGAGAGAAGTAGCCTACACACTGGAGGGAAGAGTAGTCTACACACTGGAGGGAAGAGTAGTCGACACACTGGAGGGGACAGTAGTCTACACACTGGAGAGAAGTGTAGTCTACACACTGGAGGGAAGAGTAGTCGACACACTGGAGGGGAGAGTAGTCGACACACTGGAGGGGAGAGTAGCGTACACACTGGAGGACAGAGTAGTCTACATGCTGAAGGGAAGAGTAGCCTACACACAGGAGGGGAGAGTAGTCTACACACTGGAGGGAAGAGTAGTCTACACACTGGAGGGCAGAGTCATCTACACACTGGAGGGAAGAGTAGTCTACACACTGGAGGGAAGAGTAGTCGACACACTGGTGGGCAGAGTCGTCTACACACTGGATGGAAGAGTAGTCGACACACTGGAGGGAAGAATAGTCTACACACTGGAGGAAAGAGTAGTCGACACACTGGAGGGAAGAGTAGTCAACACACTGGAGGGCAGAGTAGTCTACACACTGGAGAGAAGAGTAGTCTACACACTGGAGGGAAGAGTAGTCTACACACTGGGGGGTAGAGTAGTCTACACACTGGAGGGAAGAGTAGTCTACACACTGGAGGGAAGAGTAGTCTACACACTGGAGGGAAGAGTAGTCTACACACTGGAGGGCAGAGTAGTCTACACACTGGAGGGAAGAGTAGTCTACACTCTGGAGGGAAGAGTAGCCTACACACTGGAGGGAAGAGTAGTCTACACACTGGAGGGAAGAGTAGTCAACACACTGGAGGGAAGAGTAGTCTACAACTGGAGGGAAGAGTAGTCTACACGCTGGAGGGCAGAGTAGTCTACACGCTGGAGGGAAGAGTACTCGACACACTGGAGGAAAGAGTAGCCTACACACTGGAGGGAAGAGTAGTCTACACACTGGAGGGGAGAGTACTCGACACACTGGAGGAAAGAGTAGCCTACACACTGGAGGGAAGAGTAGTCTACACACTGGAGGGAAGAGTAGTCTACACACTGGAGGGAAGAGTAGTCGACACACTGGAGGGAAGAGTAGTCGACACACTGGAGGGAAGAGTAGTCTACACACTGGAGGGTAGAGTAGTCTACACACTGGAGGGAAGAGTAGTCGACACACTGGAGGGAAGAGTAGTCTACACACTGGAGGGAAGAGTAGTCGACACACTGGTGGGCAGAGTAGTCTACACACTGGAGGGTAGAGTAGTCTACACACTGGAGGGAAGAGTAGTCGACACACTGGAGGGTAGAGTAGTCTACACACTGGAGGACAGAGTAGTCTACACACTGGAGGGAAGAGTAGTCTACACACTGGAGGGAAGAGTAGTCTACACACTGGAGGGAAGAGTAGTCTACACACTGGAGGACAGAGTAGTCAACACACTGGAGGGCAGAGTAGTCTACACACTGGAGGACAGAGTAGTCTACACACTGGAGGGCAGAGTAGTCTACACACTGGAGGGAAGAGTAGTCTACACACTGGAGGGTAGAGTAGCCTACACACTGGAGGGAAGAGTAGTCTACACACTGGAGGGAAGAGTAGCCTACACACTGGAGGGAAGGGTAGTCTACACGCTGGAGGGAAGTGTAGTCTACACGCTGGAGGGTAGAGTAGCCTAAACACTGGAGGGGAGAGTAGCCTACACACTGGAGGGCAGAGTAGCCTACACACTGGATGGAAGAGTAGCCTACACACTGGAGGGAAGAGTAGTCGACACACTGGAGGGAAGAGTAGTCGACACACTGGAGGGAAGAGTAGTCGACACACTGGAGGGAAGAGTAGTCTACACACTGGTGGGAAGAGTAGTCTTCACACTGGAGGGAAGAGTAGTCTACACACTGGAGGGAAGAGTAGTCGACACACTGGAGGGCAGAGTAGTCTACACACTGGAGGGCAGAGTCGTCTACACACTGGAGGGAAGAGTAGTCGACACACTGGAAGGTTGAGTAGCCTACACACTGGAGGGAAGAGTAGTCTACACACTGGAGGGCAGAGTAGTCGACACACTGGAGGGAAGAGTAGTCTAGACACTGAAGGGCAGAGTAGTCGACACACTGGAGGGAAGAGTAGTCGACACACTGGAGGGAAGAGTAGTCGACACACTGGAGGGAAGAGTAGTCTACACACTGGTGGGAAGAGTAGTCTTCACACTGGAGGGAAGAGTAGTCTACACACTGGAGGGAAGAGTAGTCGACACACTGGAGGGCAGAGTAGTCTACACACTGGAGGGCAGAGTCGTCTACACACTGGAGGGAAGAGTAGTCGACACACTGGAAGGTTGAGTAGCCTACACACTGGAGGGAAGAGTAGTCTACACACTGGAGGGCAGAGTAGTCGACACACTGGAGGGAAGAGTAGTCTACACACTGGAGGACAGAGTAGTCTACACACTGGAGGACAGAGTAGTCTAGACACTGGAGGGCAGAGTAGTCGACACACTGGAGGGAAGAGTAACCTACACACTGGAGGGAAGAGTAGTCTACACACTGGAGGACAGAGTAGTCTAGACACTGAAGGGCAGAGTAGTCGACACACTGGAGGGGAGAGTAGTCGACACACTGGAGGGGAGAGAAGTAGCCTACACACTGGAGGGAAGAGTAGTCTACACACTGGAGGGAAGAGTAGTCGACACACTGGAGGGGACAGTAGTCTACACACTGGAGAGAAGTGTAGTCTACACACTGGAGGGAAGAGTAGTCGACACACTGGAGGGGAGAGTAGCGTACACACTGGAGGACAGAGTAGTCTACATGCTGAAGGGAAGAGTAGCCTACACACAGGAGGGGAGAGTAGTCTACACACTGGAGGGAAGAGTAGTCTACACACTGGAGGGCAGAGTCGTCTACACACTGGAGGGAAGAGTAGTCTACACACTGGAGGGAAGAGTAGTCGACACACTGGAGGGCAGAGTCGTCTACACACTGGATGGAAGAGTAGTCGACACACTGGAGGGAAGAATAGTCTACACACTGGAGGAAAGAGTAGTCGACACACTGGAGGGAAGAGTAGTCAACACACTGGAGGGAAGAGTAGTCTACACACTGGAGAGAAGAGTAGTCTACACACTGGAGGGAAGAGTAGTCTACACACTGGGGGGTAGAGTAGTCTACACACTGGAGGGAAGAGTAGTCTACACACTGGAGGGAAGAGTAGTCTACACACTGGAGGGAAGAGTAGTCTACACACTGGAGGGCAGAGTAGTCTACACACTGGAGGGAAGAGTAGTCTACACTCTGGAGGGAAGAGTAGCCTACACACTGGAGGGAAGAGTAGTCTACACACTGGAGGGAAGAGTAGTCAACACACTGGAGGGAAGAGTAGTCTACAACTGGAGGGAAGAGTAGTCTACACGCTGGAGGGCAGAGTAGTCTACACGCTGGAGGGAAGAGTACTCGACACACTGGAGGAAAGAGTAGCCTACACACTGGAGGGAAGAGTAGTCTACACACTGGAGGGAGAGTACTCGACACACTGGAGGAAAGAGTAGCCTACACACTGGAGGGAAGAGTAGTCTACACACTGGAGGGAAGAGTAGTCTACACACTGGAGGGAAGAGTAGTCGACACACTGGAGGGAAGAGTAGTCGACACACTGGAGGGAAGAGTAGTCTACACACTGGAGGGTAGAGTAGTCTACACACTGGAGGGAAGAGTAGTCGACACACTGGAGGGAAGAGTAGTCTACACACTGGAGGGAAGAGTAGTCTACACACTGGAGGGAAGAGTAGTCTACACACTGGAGGGTAGAGTAGTCTACACACTGGAGGGAAGAGTAGTCGACACACTGGAGGGTAGAGTAGTCTACACACTGGAGGGAAGAGTAGTCTACACACTGGAGGGAAGAGTAGTCGACACACTGGAGGGAAGAGTAGTCTACACACTGGAGGGAAGAGTAGTCGACACACTGGAGGGAAGAGTAGTCGACACACTGGAGGGAAGAGTAGTCGACACACTGGAGGGAAGAGTAGTCTACACACTGGAGGGAAGAGTAGTCTACACACTGGAGGACAGAGTAGTCTACACACTGGAGGGAAGATTAGTCGACACACTGGAGGGAAGAGTAGTCTACACACTGGAGGGAAGAGTAGTCGACACACTGGAGGGTAGAGTAGTCTACACACTGGAGGGAAGAGTAGTCTACACACTGGAGGGAAGAGTAGTCGACACACTGGAGGGAAGAGTAGTCTACACACTGGAGGGAAGAGTAGTCTACACACTGGAGGGAAGAGTAGTCGACACACTGGAGGGAAGAGTAGTCGACACACTGGAGGGAAGAGTAGTCGTCACACTGGAGGGAAGAGTAGTCTACACACTGGAGGGAAGAGTAGTCTACACACTGGAGGACAGAGTAGTCTACACACTGGAGGGAAGATTAGTCGACACACTAGAGGGAAGATTAGTCGACACACTGGAGGGAAGAGTAGTCTACACACTGGAGGACAGAGTAGTCTACACACTGGAGGGAAGAGTAGTCGACACACTGGAGGGAAGAGTAGTCTACACACTGGAGGGAAGAGTAGTCTACACACTGGAGGACAGAGTAGTCAACACACTGGAGGGCAGAGTAGTCTACACACTGGAGGACAGAGTAGTCTACACACTGGAGGGCAGAGTAGTCTACACACTGGAGGGAAGAGTAGTCTACACACTGGAGGGTAGAGTAGCCTACACACTGGAGGGAAGAGTAGTCTACACGCTGGAGGGAAGAGTAGCCTACACACTGGAGGGAAGGGTAGTCTACACGCTGGAGGGAAGTGTAGTCTACACGCTGGAGGGTAGAGTAGCCTAAACACTGGAGGGAGAGTAGCCTACACACTGGAGGGCAGAGTAGCCTACACACTGGATGGAAGAGTAGCCTACACACTGGAGGGAAGAGTAGTCGACACACTGGAGGGAAGAGTAGTCGACACACTGGAGGGAAGAGTAGTCGACACACTGGAGGGAAGAGTAGTCTACACACTGGTGGGAAGAGTAGTCTTCACACTGGAGGAAGAGTAGTCTACACACTGGAGGGAAGAGTAGTCGACACACTGGAGGGCAGAGTAGTCTACACAATGGAGGGCAGAGTCGTCTACACACTGGAGGGGAAGAGTAGTCGACACACTGGAAGGTTGAGTAGCCTACACACTGGAGGGAAGAGTAGTCTACACACTGGAGGGCAGAGTAGTCGACACACTGGAGGGAAGAGTAGTCTACACACTGGAGGACAGAGTAGTCTACACACTGGAGGACAGAGTAGTCTAGACACTGGAGGGCAGAGTAGTCGACACACTGGAGGGAAGAGTAACCTACACACTGGAGGGAAGAGTAGTCTACACACTGGAGGACAGAGTAGTCTAGACACTGGAGGGCAGAGTAGTCGACACACTGGAGGGGAGAGTAGTCGACACACTGGAGGGGAGAGAAGTAGCCTACACACTGGAGGGAAGAGTAGTCTACACACTGGAGGGAAGAGTAGTCGACACACTGGAGGGGACAGTAGTCTACACACTGGAGAGAAGTGTAGTCTACACACTGGAGGGAAGAGTAGTCGACACACTGGAGGGGGAGAGTAGCGTACACACTGGAGGACAGAGTAGTCTACATGCTGAAGGGAAGAGTAGCCTACACACAGGAGGGGAGAGTAGTCTACACACTGGAGGGAAGAGTAGTCTACACACTGGAGGGCAGAGTCATCTACACACTGGAGGGAAGAGTAGTCTACACACTGGAGGGAAGAGTAGTCGACACACTGGAGGGCAGAGTCGTCTACACACTGGATGGAAGAGTAGTCGACACACTGGAGGGAAGAATAGTCTACACACTGGAGGAAAGAGTAGTCGACACACTGGAGGGAAGAGTAGTCAACACACTGGAGGGCAGAGTAGTCTACACACTGGAGAGAAGAGTAGTCTACACACTGGAGGGAAGAGTAGTCTACACACTGGGGGTAGAGTAGTCTACACACTGGAGGGAAGAGTAGTCTACACACTGGAGGGAAGAGTAGTCTACACACTGGAGGGAAGAGTAGTCTACACACTGGAGGGCAGAGTAGTCTACACACTGGAGGGAAGAGTAGTCTACACTCTGGAGGGAAGAGTAGCCTACACACTGGAGGGAAGAGTAGTCTACACACTGGAGGGAAGAGTAGTCAACACACTGGAGGGAAGAGTAGTCTACAACTGGAGGGAAGAGTAGTCTACACGCTGGAGGGCAGAGTAGTCTACACGCTGGAGGGAAGAGTACTCGACACACTGGAGGAAAGAGTAGCCTACACACTGGAGGGAAGAGTAGTCTACACACTGGAGGAGAGTACTCGACACACTGGAGGAAAGAGTAGCCTACACACTGGAGGGAAGAGTAGTCTACACACTGGAGGGAAGAGTAGTCTACACACTGGAGGGAAGAGTAGTCGACACACTGGAGGGAAGAGTAGTCGACACACTGGAGGGAAGAGTAGTCTACACACTGGAGGGTAGAGTAGTCTACACACTGGAGGGAAGAGTAGTCGACACACTGGAGGGAAGAGTAGTCTACACACTGGAGGGAAGAGTAGTCTACACACTGGAGGGAAGAGTAGTCTACACACTGGAGGGTAGAGTAGTCTACACACTGGAGGGAAGAGTAGTCGACACACTGGAGGGTAGAGTAGTCTACACACTGGAGGACAGAGTAGTCTACACACTGGAGGGAAGAGTAGTCTACACACTGGAGGGAAGAGTAGTCTACACACTGGAGGGAAGAGTAGTCTACACACTGGAGGACAGAGTAGTCAACACACTGGAGGGCAGAGTAGTCTACACACTGGAGGACAGAGTAGTCTACACACTGGAGGGCAGAGTAGTCTACACACTGGAGGGAAGAGTAGCCTACACACTGGAGGGTAGAGTAGCCTACACACTGGAGGGAAGAGTAGTCTACACACTGGAGGGAAGAGTAGCCTACACACTGGAGGGAAGGGTAGTCTACACGCTGGAGGGAAGTGTAGTCTACACGCTGGAGGGTAGAGTAGCCTAAACACTGGAGGGGAGAGTAGCCTACACACTGGAGGGCAGAGTAGCCTACACACTGGATGGAAGAGTAGCCTACACACTGGAGGGAAGAGTAGTCGACACACTGGAGGGAAGAGTAGTCGACACACTGGAGGGAAGAGTAGTCGACACACTGGAGGGAAGAGTAGTCTACACACTGGTGGGAAGAGTAGTCTTCACACTGGAGGGAAGAGTAGTCTACACACTGGAGGGAAGAGTAGTCGACACACTGGAGGGCAGAGTAGTCTACACACTGGAGGGCAGAGTCGTCTACACACTGGAGGGGGAAGAGTAGTCGACACACTGGAAGGTTGAGTAGCCTACACACTGGAGGGAAGAGTAGTCTACACACTGGAGGGCAGAGTAGTCGACACACTGGAGGGAAGAGTAGTCGACACACTGGAGGGAAGAGTAGTCGACACACTGGAGGGAAGAGTAGTCGACACACTGGAGGGAAGAGTAGTCTACACACTGGTGGGAAGAGTAGTCTTCACACTGGAGGGAAGAGTAGTCTACACACTGGAGGGAAGAGTAGTCGACACACTGGAGGGCAGAGTAGTCTACACACTGGAGGGCAGAGTCGTCTACACACTGGAGGGAAGAGTAGTCGACACACTGGAAGGTTGAGTAGCCTACACACTGGAGGGAAGAGTAGTCTACACACTGGAGGGCAGAGTAGTCGACACACTGGAGGGAAGAGTAGTCTACACACTGGAGGACAGAGTAGTCTACACACTGGAGGACAGAGTAGTCTAGACACTGGAGGGCAGAGTAGTCGACACACTGGAGGGAAGAGTAACCTACACACTGGAGGGAAGAGTAGTCTACACACTGGAGGACAGAGTAGTCTAGACACTGAAGGGCAGAGTAGTCGACACACTGGAGGGGAGAGTAGTCGACACACTGGAGGGAAGAGTAGTCGACACACTGGAGGGAAGAGTAGTCGACACACTGGAGGGAAGAGTAGTCGACACACTGGAGGGAAGAGTAGTCTACACACTGGAGGGAAGAGTAGTCTACACACTGGAGGACAGAGTAGTCTACACACTGGAGGGAAGATTAGTCGACACACTGGAGGGAAGAGTAGTCTACACACTGGAGGGGAAGAGTAGTCGACACACTGGAGGGTAGAGTAGTCTACACACTGGAGGGAAGAGTAGTCTACACACTGGAGGGAGGAGTAGTCGACACACTGGAGGGAAGAGTAGTCTACACACTGGAGGGAAGAGTAGTCTACACACTGGAGGGAAGAGTGAGTCGACACACTGGAGGGAAGAGTAGTCGACACACTGGAGGGAAGAGTAGTCGACACACTGGAGGGAAGAGTAGTCTACACACTGGAGGGAAGAGTAGTCTACACACTGGAGGACAGAGTAGTCTACACACTGGAGGGAAGATTAGTCGACACACTGGAGGGAAGAGTAGTCTACACACTGGAGGGAAGAGTAGTCGACACACTGGAGGGTAGAGTAGTCTACACACTGGAGGGAAGAGTAGTCTACACACTGGAGGAAGAGTAGTCGACACACTGGAGGGAAGAGTAGTCTACACACTGGAGGGAAGAGTAGTCTACACACTGGAGGGGGAAGAGTAGTCGACACACTGGAGGAAGAGTAGTCGACACACTGGAGGGAAGAGTAGTCGACACACTGGAGGGAAGAGTAGTCTACACACTGGAGGACAGAGTAGTCTACACACTGGAGGGAAGAGTAGTCTACACACTGGAGGGAGAGAGTAGTCGACACACTGGAGGAAGAGTAGTCTACACACTGGAGGGTAGAGTAGTCTACACACTGGAGGGAAGAGTAGTCGACACACTGGAGGGAAGAGTAGTCTACACACTGGAGGAAGAGTAGTCTACACACTGGAGGGAAGAGTAGTCTACACACTGGAGGGTAGCTTGTAGTCTACACACTGGAGGGAAGAGTAGTCGACACACTGGAGGGTAGAGTAGTCTACACACTGGAGGACAGAGTAGTCTACACACTGGAGGGAAGAGTAGTCTACACACTGGAGGGAAGAGTAGTCTACACACTGGAGGGAAGAGTAGTCTACACACTGGAGGACAGAGTAGTCAACACACTGGAGGGCAGAGTAGTCTACACACTGGAGGACAGAGTAGTCTACACACTGGAGGGCAGAGTAGTCTACACACTGGAGGGAAGAGTAGTCTACACACTGGAGGGTAGAGTAGCCTACACACTGGAGGGAAGAGTAGTCTACACACTGGAGGGAAGAGTAGCCTACACACTGGAGGGAAGGGTAGTCTACACGCTGGAGGGGGAAGTGTAGTCTACACGCTGGAGGGTAGAGTAGCCTAAACACTGGAGGGAGAGTAGCCTACACACTGGAGGGCAGAGTAGCCTACACACTGGATGGAAGAGTAGCCTACACACTGGAGGAAGAGTAGTCGACACACTGGAGGGGAAGAGTAGTCGACACACTGGAGGGAAGAGTAGTCGACACACTGGAGGGAAGAGTAGTCTACACACTGGTGGGAAGAGTAGTCTTCACACTGGAGGGAAGAGTAGTCTACACACTGGAGGGAAGAGTAGTCGACACACTGGAGGGCAGAGTAGTCTACACACTGGAGGGCAGAGTCGTCTACACACTGGGGGCAGAGTAGTCGACACACTGGAGGGAAGAGTAGTCTACACACTGGAGGACAGAGTAGTCTACACACTGGAGGACAGAGTAGTCTAGACACTGGAGGGCAGAGTAGTCGACACACTGGAGGGAAGAGTAACCTACACACTGGAGGGAAGAGTAGTCTACACACTGGAGGACAGAGTAGTCTAGACACTGAAGGGCAGAGTGAAGTCGACACACTGGGGGAGAGTAGTCGACACACTGGAGGAAGAGTAGTCGACACACTGGAGGGAAGAGTAGTCGACACACTGGAGGGAAGAGTAGCTCGACACACTGGAGGGAAGAGTAGTCTAAACACTGGAGGGAAGAGTAGTCTACACACTGGAGGACAGAGTAGTCTACACACTGGAGGGAAGATTAGTCGACACACTGGAGGGAAGAGTAGTCTACACACTGGAGGGAAGAGTAGTCGACACACTGGAGGGTAGAGTAGTCTACACACTGGAGGGAAGAGTAGTCTACACACTGGAGGGAAGAGTAGTCGACACACTGGAGGGAAGAGTAGTCTACACACTGGAGGAAGAGTAGTCGACACACTGGAGGGAAGAGTAGTCGACACACTGGAGGGAAGAGTAGTCGACACACTGGAGGGAAGAGTAGTCGACACACTGGAGGGAAGAGTAGTCTACACACTGGAGGGAAGAGTAGTCTACACACTGGAGGACAGAGTAGTCTACACACTGGAGGGAAGATTAGTCGACACACTGGAGGGAAGAGTAGTCTACACACTGGAGGGAAGAGTAGTCGACACACTGGAGGGTAGAGCAGTCTACACACTGGAGGGAAGAGTAGTCTACACACTGGAGGGAAGAGTAGTCGACACACTGGAGGGAAGAGTAGTCTACACACTGGAGGGAAGAGTAGTCTACACACTGGAGGAAGAGAAGTGACACACTGGAGGGAAGAGTAGTCGACACACTGGAGGGAAGAGTAGTCGACACACTGGAGGGAAGAGTAGTCTACACACTGGAGGACAGAGTAGTCTACACACTGGAGGGAAGATTAGTCGACACACTGGAGGGCAGAGTAGTCGACACACTGGAGGGAAGAGTAGTCGACACACTGGAGGGAAGAGTAGTCTACACACTGGAGGGTAGAGTAGTCTACACACTGGAGGGAAGAGTAGTCGACACACTGGAGGGAAGAGTAGTCTACACACTGGAGGGAAGAGTAGTCTACACACTGGAGGGAAGAGTAGTCTACACACTGGAGGGTAGAGTAGTCTACACACTGGAGGAAGAGTAGTCGACACACTGGAGGGTAGAGTAGTCTACACACTGGAGGACAGAGTAGTCTACACACTGGAGGGAAGAGTAGTCTACACACTGGAGGGAAGAGTAGTCTACACACTGGAGGGAAGAGTAGTCTACACACTGGAGGACAGAGTAGTCAACACACTGGAGGGCAGAGTAGTCTACACACTGGAGGACAGAGTAGTCTACACACTGGAGGGCAGAGTAGTCTACACACTGGAGGGAAGAGTAGTCTACACACTGGAGGGTAGAGTAGCCTACACACTGGAGGGAAGAGTAGTCTACACACTGGAGGGAAGAGTAGCCTACACACTGGAGGGAAGGGTAGTCTACACGCTGGAGGGAAGTGTAGTCTACACAGCTGGAGGGTAGAGTAGCCTAAACACTGGAGGGAGAGTAGCCTACACACTGGAGGGCAGAGTAGCCTACACACTGGATGGAAGAGTAGCCTACACACTGGAGGGAAGAGTAGTCGACACACTGGAGGGAAGAGTAGTCGACACACTGGAGGAAGAGTAGTCGACACACTGGAAGGAAGAGTAGTCTACACACTGGTGGGAAGAGTAGTCTTCACACTGGAGGGAAGAGTAGTCTACACACTGGAGGGGAAGAGTAGTCGACACACTGGAGGGCAGAGTAGTCTACACACTGGAGGGCAGAGTCGTCTACACACTGGAGGGAAGAGTAGTCGACACACTGGAAGGTTGAGTAGCCTACACACTGGAGGGAAGAGTAGTCTACACACTGGAGGGCAGAGTAGTCGACACACTGGAGGGAAGAGTAGTCGACACACTGGAGGGAAGAGTAGTCGACACACTGGAGGGAAGAGTAGTCGACACACTGGAGGGAAGAGTAGTCTACACACTGGTGGGAAGAGTAGTCTTCACACTGGAGGGAAGAGTAGTCTACACACTGGAGGGAAGAGTAGTCGACACACTGGAGGGCAGAGTAGTCTACACACTGGAGGGCAGAGTCGTCTACACACTGGAGGGAAGAGTAGTCGACACACTGGAAGGTTGAGTAGCCTACACACTGGAGGGAAGAGTAGTCTACACACTGGAGGGCAGAGTAGTCGACACACTGGAAGGGAAGAGTAGTCTACACACTGGAGGACAGAGTAGTCTACACACTGGAGGACAGAGTAGTCTAGACACTGGAGGGCAGAGTAGTCGACACACTGGAGGGAAGAGTAACCTACACACTGGAGGAAGAGTAGTCTACACACTGGAGGACAGAGTAGTCTAGACACTGAAGGGCAGAGTAGTCGACACACTGGAGGGGAGAGTAGTCGACACACTGGAGGGAAGAGTAGTCGACACACTGGAGGGAAGAGTAGTCGACACACTGGAGGGAAGAGTAGTCGACACACTGGAGGGAAGAGTAGTCTACACACTGGAGGGAAGAGTAGTCTACACACTGGAGGACAGAGTAGTCTACACACTGGAGGG
The DNA here is from genome assembly GCF_020615455.1 of Coregonus clupeaformis. Lineage (NCBI taxonomy): Eukaryota > Metazoa > Chordata > Actinopteri > Salmoniformes > Salmonidae > Coregonus > Coregonus clupeaformis. The sequence goes on from NC_059230.1 coordinate 5,187,088, forward strand.
AAGAGTAGTCGACACACTGGAGGGAAGAGTAGTCTACACACTGGAGGGAAGAGTAGTCGACACACTGGAGGGTAGAGTAGTCTACACACTGGAGGGAAGAGTAGTCTACACACTGGAGGGAAGAGTAGTCGCACACTGGAGGGAAGAGTAGTCTACACACTGGAGGAAGAGTAGTCTACACACTGGAGGGAAGAGTAGTCGACACACTGGAGGGAAGAGTAGTCGACACACTGGAGGGAAGAGTAGTCGACACACTGGAGGGAAGAGTAGTCTACACACTGGAGGAAGAGTAGTCTACACACTGGAGGACAGAGTAGTCTACACACTGGAGGGAAGATTAGTCGACACACTGGAGGGAAGAGTAGTCTACACACTGGAGGGAAGAGTAGTCGACACACTGGAGGGTAGAGTAGTCTACACACTGGAGGGAAGAGTAGTCTACACACTGGAGGGAAGAGTAGTCGACACACTGGAGGGAAGAGTAGTCTACACACTGGAGGGAAGAGTAGTCTACACACTGGAGGGAAGAGTAGTCGACACACTGGAGGGAAGAGTAGTCGACACACTGGAGGGAAGAGTAGTCGACACACTGGAGGGAAGAGTAGTCTACACACTGGAGGACAGAGTAGTCTACACACTGGAGGGAAGATTAGTCGACACACTGGAGGGACAGAGTAGTCGACACACTGGAGGGAAGAGTAGTCGACACACTGGAGGGAAGAGTAGTCTACACACTGGAGGGAAGAGTAGCCTACACACTGGAGGGAAGAGTAGCCTACACACTGGAGGGCAGAGTAGTCTACACACTGGAGGGAAGAGTAGTCGACACACTGGAGGGTAGAGTAGTCTACACACTGGAGGGAAGAGTAGTCTACACACTGGAGGGAAGAGTAGTCTACACACTGGAGGACAGAGTAGTCTACACACTGGAGGGCAGAGTAGTCTACACACACAGGTCCATTTCCTTGAAAGGCTCCAACCACCATGTAATTTATATAGGACACATTCTTACTGTACTGTACAGTATATATATAAACAGATCAAAAAGTGAAATAAATAATTAAAAACATTAACAGTAAACATTACACTCACAGAAGTTCCAAAAGAATAAAGACATTTCAAATTATGTATATATACAGTGTTATAACGATGTGCAAATAGGTAAAGTACAAAAGGGAAAATAAACAACCCTAGATTCATATTATTGCAAATAAGTCTTTAGTTAAATAAAGAAATGAGTGATGCTTTATTGTCTGCCACCACCCCATAGATTAGTTGGTGTCGCTTATATACCAACCCCTTACCCATTGTATGCCCTCCTTGATTTAGTTTATTTAGGAATTGATTTAGTGGATCATGGAGAAGATAATCACTCACTTTCTGCTCAGTCGGGGTAATGTCACCGTTTACGCACGCAGGCACTAAGGGAACACACACATTCATACACACCAGCGTTTCTGTTAGCCGGTTATTATCCGGCTTTTGGCAGTATTTGTTTTATTTAAGAGCAGATAAATAAAAATTGCATTCATCAATTCATTGATGTAAATACCAGTTGATGTAAATAACAGTTGATGTAAATACCAGTTGAGTGGTCATGCTTATCGGTCTATAGGTTAATTTGCATAATTTAGAGGAATTAAATTGGTGCGTGTGGATTTCGTTATGTATCGTATTTATCACACCTTACAGCATACAGATACAGAGCCTTTGAGAAGAAAATTGAGCAACAATTCTAAATGCAATCCTGTGTTAAAAATATTTTTTTGGGGCCATGATTAAAAAGAGCTACTATTTTTTTTTTTTCTCAACTGGTAATTGAAATGCGCTTCCCATTCACCATTCAAATGTATAGGCAACGGAAGGCAGGCTTCATCAGCGCTTTGCAATGAGCTGGAGGCAGTATGCATTTTGAAAACGTCTTTCTAATTCTCTCTTGCGCACGCGCGCACACACACACACACACACACACACACTTTCAGGGAAATACTGTAGCGTTGGACTAGGGGTGTGTCGGCTGTGTTGCTTTGCCCTACAGGGTCTGAGAACAATGTTGCCGTCTGACACCAACTCTGACTGGTGAATTGTGTGTTTGTGTGTGTGTGTGTGTGTGTGTGTGTGTGTGTGTGTGTGTGTGTGTGTGTGTGTGTGTGTGTTTGAGGATTACTAACATAATCACCTGAAATTGACCTGGACATGGCAGAGCACGGATAATATTTCCAGTCAGATTTGATATCGAAGTTTAACACCCTAGAATGAGCTGAATGACATAACACCTTTGGTGGATACACATACCGTTGAAGTCGGAAGTTTACGTACATCTTAGCCAAATACAGTTAAACTCAGTTTTTCCACAATTCCTGACATTTAATTCTAGTAAAAATTCCCTGTCTTAGGTCAGTTAGGATCACCACTTTATTTTAAGAATGTGAAATGTCAGAATAATAGTAGAGAGAATGATTTATTTCAGCTTTTATTTATTTCATCACATTCCCAGTGGGGTCAGAAGTTTACATACACTCAATTAGTATTTGGGAGCATTGCCGTTAAATTGTTTAACTTGGGTCAAATGTTTCGGGTAGCCTTCAACAAGCTTCCCACAATAAGTTGGATGAATTTTGGCCCATTCCTCCTGACAGAGCTGGTGTAACTGAGTCAGGTTTGTAGGCCTCCTTGCTCGCACATGCTTTTTCAGTTCTGCCCACAAATGTTCTATAGGATTGAGGTCAGGGCTTTGTGATGGCCACTCCAATACCTTGACTTTGTTGTCCTTAAGCCATTTTGCCACAAATTTGGAAGTATGCTTGGGGTCATTGTGCATTTGGAAGACCCATTTGCGACCAAGCTTTAACTTCCTGACTGATGTCTTGAGATGTTGCTTCAATATATCCACATAATTTTCCTTCCTCACGATGCCATCTATTTTGTGAAGTGCACCAGTCCCTCCTGCAGCAAAGCACCCCCACAGCATGATGCTGCTACCCCTGTTCTTCACAGTTGGGATGGTGTTCTTCGGCTTGCAAGCAACCCCCTTTTTCCTCCAAACATAACGATGGTCATCATGGCCAATCAGTTCTATTTTTGTTTCATCAGACCAGAGGACATTTCTCCAAAAGTACGATCTTTGTCCCCATGTGCAGTTGCAAACCGTAGTCTGGCTTTTTTATGGCGGTTTTGGAGCAGTGGCTTCTTCCTTGCTGAGCGGCCTTTCAGGTTATGTCGATATAGGACTCGTTTTACTGTGGATATAGATACTTTTGTACCTGTTTCCTCCAGCATCTTCACAAGGTCCTTTGCTGTTGTTCTGGGATTGATTTGCACTTTTCGCACCAAAGTACGTTCATCTCTAGGAGACAGAACACGTCTCCTTCCTGAGCGGTATGACGGCTGCGTGGTCCCATGGTTTTTATACTTGCGTACTATTGTTTGTACAGATGAACGTGGTACCTTCAGGCATTTTGAAATTGTTCCCAAGGATGAACCAGACTTGTGGAGGTCTAAAAAAAAAATTCTGAGGTCTTGGCTGATTTCTTTTGATTTTCCCATGATGTCAAGCAAAGAGGCACTGAGTTTGAAGGTAGGCCTTGAAATACATCCACAGGTACACCTCCAATTGACTCAAATGATGTCAATTAGCCTATCAGAAGCTTCTAAAGCCATGACATCCTTTTCTGGAATTTTCCAAGCTGTTTAAAGGCACAGTCAACTTATTGTATGTAAACTTCTGACCACTGGAATTGTGATACAGTGAATTATAAGTGAAATAATCTGTCTGTAAACAATTGTTGGAAAAATGACTTGTGTCATGCACAAAGTAGATGTCCTAACCGACTTGCCAAAACTATAGTTTGTTAACAAGAAATGTGTGGAGTGGTTGAAAAACGAGTTTTAATGACTCCAACCTAAGTGTATGTAAACTTCCGACTTCAACTGTATATAGCCGACATGTTGCATCATAATGGGGAAAACATAATTTAAAAGATTGCATTTTATCCATCACACCAAGTAACAGGCTAGTGTGTGGGTTAACGCTAGCTGCCTATACCAGACCAGCCCACGTCTATAGGCTACTGCTGCCTCACTGGTTGAGAGGGAAACTGTTAAAGCGCACATAGCAGACAGAGGAGTGCGTAATTCGCGTCTTCATTTAGGAGACACAGTGGCATTGGCAACGGAGGATTGAGGATTCTACTACAACTACACAGGAACTTCCGGTGTCTTTTACTTCTTTTTTGTAAAGGTGTTTTGGATTGGACCGGAACCAGCGCGTGAGAGAGAGAGAGGGGGACCGGCGCGGGAAGCTGGCGCTCCTCTCTCCCGGCGCACCGAAGCCCTCCGTCTCCAAGGAGGGAACATTCCAGCTGCGTGTGATCTTTCTGGACAACAGCGAGCGTGTGTTTGAGGTCAAGGTAAATCAAAGCAATTCTATCAATGTGTGTTATGTTTAGGTTACTGTAAAAGACAACAGTCCAAGTGCTTGTAGCCTTGATATGAAAATAATAGGACTTCGCATTGGTGAAGCAATTACCAGAAACATATGACACATAGCAGTTGTTTTTACATATATATTTAGTCTATATAGGGTTATACTCATAACCCATGACAAGATGGAAAATGTTTATAGCGATGTGTGTGTATGTGTGTGTATGTGTGTGTATGTGTGGGGGCTCGTTTCCTCGCGGTGTTGTCCTTGTAAAGTAGCCCTTATTCCTGGTCCCATTATCTGCGTGCATGATTTCTCTCTCAGAGCGCGCTGGTGACCGGGAGCCTCGCGGGCCTTTACTGCCTCCCCTGAGCCATGGAGGGAGGGAGGGAGGGAGGGAGGGAGGGAGGGAGGGAGGGATGGAGAGATGGATGGAGGGAGGGAGGGAGGGAGGGAGGGATGGAGGGAGGAAAGGAGGGAGGGATGGAGAGATGGATGGAGGGAGGGAGGGAGGGAGGGAGGGAGGGAGGGAGGAAAGGAGGGGGAGGATGGAGAGATGGATGGAGGGAGGGAGGGAGGGAGGGAGGGAGGGAGGGAGGGATGGAGGGAGGGAGGAAAGGAGGGAGGGATGGAGAGATGGATGGAGGGAGGGAGGGAGGGAGGGAGGGAGGGAGGGATGGATGGATGGATGGAGGGAGGGAGGGAGGGAGGGAGGGAGGGAGGGAGGGAGGGAGGGAGGGAGGGAGGGAGGGATGGAGGGAGGGAGGGAGGAAAGGAGGGAGGGATGGAGAGATGGATGGAGGGAGGGAGGGAGGGAGGGAGGGAGGGAGGGATGGAGGGAGGGATGGAGGGATGGAGGATGGAGGGAGGGATGGATGGAGGGAGGGAGGGAGGGATGGATGGATGGATGGATGGATGGAGGGAAGGAGGGAGGGATGGAGGGAGGGATGGAGGGAGGGAGGGAGTGATGGAGGGATGGATGGAGGTAGGGAGGGGAGGGAGAGTGGAAAAGAAAAGAGAAAGACCCCTGCTGTGTGTTTTGGTTAGGAGGTCAAGGGGGGAGGCAGAGAGAGTGTAAGAGAGAAATAGAGAGAAAGAGAAAGAGTGAGAGCGATAAATAGAGATAGAGAGAGAGAGAGAGAGAGAGAGAGAGAGAGAGAGAGAGAGATGTGAATAGCCTTGAGGATAGTGGTGTGTTGACAAGGAGAGGGGTGAGTAGTAGCCTATTCTTCCAGTGAGTTTGAGTTGAGTACCCCCATCCTCTCTTGCCCCCAATAGCCAGCCTCTCTGCCCCCAGGTTGAAAGAACTATTAGCGGCCTGGACACAGAGAGAGAGGGATGGATGATATATAGTCCTACCATTCAAACATACTAGTGACTAGAGATTAGAGTTTGTGTGTGTTCAGCACCAAACCCACTACACTCCCTCTCTCTCCGGCCAGCTGACGGCTCTAAATCGGTAGTTTGATAGCCTAGTTGTTGAGAGTGTTGTAAGGGCGGACGTTAAAGGTTGTTGATGACCGTTTATGGGACGGTTTTCCTTGCGCCTCGCCTCGCGGTCCCATAATGACGCAGTAATGAGAGGATACACGCGCTCCCCCGTCGTGTCAGCAGGTCTAAAAACCGGGTTCGGTTGTGTCACAGTGCAAGAAAACGACTCACTCTCACGCCTATCTCATCTCCTCCGCCAGCGGCACCGGTAATTAAGATTCAGACAAGAGCGGGAAGGAAACAGCGTGTGACAGAACTGAGAACTCCCCTAAACAGTTGGGGTTGACGGATCCCAAAACAGAGACACAGTATTTTATCTACGTGCGTCGCTCTGACGCATTACGTCATGGGGTAGGCTGATCTGTAAATGGAAAAACGAACTAACTCACTAGAGAACGAAAATGATGAAAGATACGGAAAATTAGATATGTGTTGTAAATTAGTTAAATATAGCCTATTAAATATATGTTTTGCCTATTTTTGGAATTGTTACATTTCACATAAAAGTTGTGGTAAAAAATAAATATAGTAGAATGCACTGAACGTGTTTATACTATGACTAGAAAAAAATAATCGCTCACAAGCCGTTTCAGCACCACGGTCAGCTCCATCAACGGGTCCCTCATCTAGCCCTGCTAGCCTAAAGCACTAGATTTAGATGTTGCCTTTATTTAAGCAGGTAAATCATTGAGAACACATTCTCGTATATTACAATATCCACCGTACCGAGATAAAGCAATAAACCGAAAGCAAAATGTCTTAACAACAAACAACATTATCATGATTCTTATCTCAACCTTTTACCTCGTTGGTAACTGATGACTTCCTGTCTCTTCCTATCTCTCCACCACAGCAAAGGATCCTGGGATGTGACTTCTTCAACAAGGTGTGTGGCCACCTCAAGCTGCTGGAGAAAGAATATTTTGGACTGGAGTTCAGACACCACACTGGCAGCTATGTAAGTTATTGACATCACTCTGTAACCTACTAGACAGGGAGGTAAGTGTAACCTACTAGACAGGGAGGTAAGTGTAACCTACTAGACAGGGAGGTAAGTGTAACCTACTAGACAGAGAGGTAAGTGTAACCTACTAGACAGGGAGGTAAGTGTAACCTACTAGACAGGGAGGTAAGTGTAACCTACTAAACAGGGAGGTAAGTGTAACCTACTAGACAGAGAGGTAAGTGTAACCTACTAGACAGGGAGGTAAGTGTAACCTACTAGACAGGGAGGTAAGTGTAACCTACTAGACAGGGAGGTAAGTGTAACCTACTAGACAGGGAGGTAAGTGTAACCTACTAGACAGAGAGGTAAGTGTAACCTACTAGACAGGGAGGTAAGTGTAACCTACTAGACAGGGAGGTAAGTGTAACCTACTAGACAGGGAGGTAAGTGTAACCTACTAGACAGAGAGGTAAGTGTAACCTACTAGACAGGGAGGTAAGTGTAACCTACTAAACAGGGAGGTAAGTGTAACCTACTAGACAGAGAGGTAAGTGTAACCTACTAGACAGGGAGGTAAGTGTAACCTACTAGACAGGGAGGTAAGTGTAACCTACTAGACAGGGAGGTAAGTGTAACCTAGTAAACAGGGAGGTAAGTGTAACCTAGTAAACAGGGAGGTAAGTGTAACCTACTATACAGGGAGGTAAGTGTAACCTACTAGACAGGGAGGTAAGTGTAACCTAGTAAACAGGGAGGTAAGTGTAACCTACTAGACAGAGAGGTAACTGCTGAGAGAAATACTTTATACTGTGTTTGATTGGAGTTCAATTGAATAGAAGTCTGTCCTGTTTGTTTCTTATTCCAGGTGTGGCTGGAACAGTTGAAACCTCTAGCCAATCAGATCAAGAGTAAGTCTGTGTGATTGAGTAGTAGTAACTGAGTGAGAATATGTATACACATTTCTTTTGAATGTGGTTAACCTCTCTCTCTCTCTCTCTCTCTCTCTCTCTCTCCCTCTCCCTCTCCCTCTCTCTCTCTCTCTCTCTCTCAGACACCAGTGATCTGTTCTTCAGATTCATCGTCAAGTTCTTTCCTCCAGACCCAGGGCAGCTGCAGAGAGGACTCACCAGGTGTGTGTTAGTGTGTGTGTTAGTGTGTTAGTGTGTGTTAGTGTGTGTGTGTAACGTGCCTTCCCCAGATACATTAGTCAGTGATAGTGTTTCTGTCAGTAGAGGGTCTCTCACTAGGGCCATCGTCAGTGATAGTGTTTCTATCAGTAGAGGGTCTCTCACTAGGGCCATCGTCAGTGATAGTGTTTCTGTCAGTAGAGGGTCTCTCACTAGGGCCATCGTCAGTGATAGTGTTTCAATCAGTAGAGGGTCTCTCACTATGGCCATCGTCAGTGATAGTGTTTCTGTCAGTAGAGGGTCTCTCACTATGGCCATCGTCAGTGATAGTGTTTCTGTCAGTAGAGGGTCTCTCACTAGGGCCATCGTCAGTGATAGTGTTTCTATCAGTAGAGGGTCTCTCACTAGGGCCATCGTCAGTGATAGTGTTTCTGTCAGTAGAGGGTCTCTCACTAGGGCCATCGTCAGTGATAGTGTTTCTGTCAGTAGAGGGTCTCTCACTAGGGCCATCGTCAGTGATAGTGTTTCTATCAGTAGAGTAACACTCACTAGGGCCATCGTCAGTGATAGTGTTTCTGTCAGTAGAGGGTCTCTCACTAGGGCCATCGTCAGTGATAGTGTTTCTGTCAGTAGAGGGTCTCTCACTAGGGCCATCGTCAGTGATAGTGTTTCTATCAGTAGAGGGTCTCTCACTAGGGCCATCGTCAGTGATAGTGTTTCTGTCAGTAGAGGGTCTCTCACTAGGGCCATCGTCAGTGATAGTGTTTCTGTCAGTAGAGGGTCTCTCACTAGGGCCATCGTCAGTGATAGTGTTTCTGTCAGTAGAGGGTCTCTCACTAGGGCCATCGTCAGTGATAGTGTTTCTGTCAGTAGAGGGTCTCTCACTAGGGCCATCGTCAGTGATAGTGTTTCTATCAGTAGAGGGTCTCTCACTAGGGCCATCGTCAGTGATAGTGTTTCTATCAGTAGAGGGTCTCTCACTAGGGCCATCGTCAGTGATAGTATTTATGCATAGTCACTTTAACTCTACCCACATGTACATATTACCTCAACTACCTCAACTAGCCGGTGCCCCCGCACATTGACTATGCAACGGTACCCCCCTGTATATATAGCCTCCCTACTGTCACTTTATTCTATTGTATATATAGCCTCCCTACTGTCACTTTATTTTTACTTCTGCTCTTTTTTCTCAACACTTTTTGTTGTTGTTTTATTCTTACTTTTTTGTTTAAAATAAATGCACTGTTGGTTAAGGGCTGTAAGTAAGCATTTCACTGTAATGTCTGCACCTGTTGTATTCGGCGCATGTGACCAATAAAATTTGATTTGATTTGATTTGATTTGTTTCTGTCAGTAGAGGGTCTCTCACTAGGGCCATCGTCAGTGATAGTGTTTCTATCAGTAGAGGGTCTCTCACTAGGGCCATCGTCAGTGAATGTTTCTCCACAGTATTCTTATCCAAGGTCAACCAGTGACCCCTGCACCTGCAGTAAGGGAACATGTTCAGGATCAAATGGTTCCAACTTGTTGCAAACATACAGTACCAGTCAAAAGTTTGGACACACTTACTCATTCAAGGGTTTTTCTTGTTTTTACTATTTTCTACATTGTAGAATGATAGTGAAGACATCAAAACTATGAAATAACACATATGGAATCATGTAGTAACCAAAAAAAGTGTTAAACAAATCAAAATACAGTGGGGAAAAAAGTATTTAGTCAGCCACCAATTGTGCAAGTTCTCCCACTTAAAAAGATGAGAGAGGCCTGTAATTTTCATCATAGGTACACGTCAACTATGACAGACAAATTGAGAGAAAAAAATCCAGAAAATCACATTGTAGGATTTTTAATGAATTTATTTGCAAATTATGGTGGAAAATAAGTATTTGGTCACCTACAAACAAGCAAGATTTCTGGCTCTCACAGACCTGTAACTTCGTCTTTAAGAGGCTCCTCTGTCCTCCACTCGTTACCTGTATTAATGGCACCTGTTTGAACTTGTTATCAGTATAAAAGACACCTGTCCACAACCTCAAACAGTCGCCAACCAAACTCCACTATGTCCAAGACCAAAGAGCTGTCAAAGGACACCAGAAACAAAATTGTAGACCTGCACCAGGCTGGGAAGACTGAATCTGCAATAGGTAAGCAGCTTGGTTTGAAGAAATCAACTGTGGGAGCAATTATTAGGAAATGGAAGACATACAAGACCACTGATAATCTCCCTCGATCTGGGGCTCCACGCAAGATCTCACCCCGTGGGGGTCAAAATGATCACAAGAACGGTGAGCAAAAAATCCCAGAACCACACGGGGGGACCTAGAGAATGACCTGCAGAGAGCTGGGACCAAAGTAACAAAGCCTACCATCAGTAACACACTACGCCGCCAGGGACTCAAATCCTGCAGTGCCAGACATGTCCCCCTGCTTAAGGCAGTACATGTCCAGGCCCGTCTGAAGTTTGCTAGAGTGCATTTGGATGATCCAGAAGAGGATTGGGAGAATGTCATATGGTCAGATGAAACCAAAATAGAACTTTTTGGTAAAAACTCAACTCGTCGTGTTTGGAGGACAAAGAATGCTGAGTTGCATCCAAAGAACACCATACCTACTGTGAAGCATGGGGGTGGAAACATCATGCTTTGGGGCTGTTTTTCTGCAAAGGGACCGGGACGACTGATCCGTGTAAAGGAAAGAATGAATGGGGCCATGTATCGTGAGATTTTGAGTGAAAACCTCCTTCCATCAGCAAGGGCATTGAAGATGAAACGTGGCTGGGTCTTTCAGCATGACAATGATCCCAAACACACCGCCCGGGCAACGACGGAGTGGCTTCGTAAGCATTTCAAGGTCCTGGAGTGGCCTAGCCAGTCTCCAGATCTCAACCCCATAGAAAATCTTTGGAGGGAGTTGAAAGTCCGTGTTGCCCAGCGACAGCCCCAAAACATCACTGCTCTAGAGGAGATCTGCATGGATGAATGGGCCAAAATACCAGCAACAGTGTGTGAAAACCTTGTGAAGACTTACAGAAAACGTTTGACCTGTGTCATTGCCAACAAAGGGTATATAACAAAGTATTGAGAAACTTTTGTTATTGACCAAATACTTATTTTCCACCATCATTTGCAAATAAAATCATAAAAAATCCTACAATGTGATTTTTTTTTTTTCTCATTTTGTCTGTCATAGTTGACGTGTACCTATGATGAAAATTACAGGCCTCTCTCATCTTTTTAAGTGGGAGAACTTGCACAATTGGTGGCTGACTAAATACTTTTTTCCCCCACTGTATATATTTAGATTTTAGATTTTTCAAAGTAGCCATCCTTTGCCTTGATGACAGCTTTGCACACTCTTGGCATTCTCTCAACCAGCTTCATGAGGAATGCTTTTCCAACAGTCTTGAAGGAGTTCCATCTGACCCTGGTGTACAGTATATCTATCTGACCCTGGTGTACAGTATGTATATCTATCTGACCCAGGTGTACAGTATGTATATCTATCTGACCCAGGTGTACAGTATATCTATCTATCTGACCCAGGTGTACAGTATATCTATCTATCTGACCCAGGTGTCTGCTCCTCTGTGCCAGGTATCTGTTTTCTCTGTAATGACAACAGTGCTGTGTGTGTAACCACTCTCTCTCTTCTTCTCTGTGCCAGGTATCTGTTTGCTCTCCAGATAAAGCAGGACCTCTCTACAGGCAGTCTGACCTGTAATGACAACAGCGCCGCCCTGCTGGTCTCCCATTTACTCCAGTGTGAGTCAAGCTCAATCAGTTACACCTATAAAGGGAACAGAAGCCAACGGGCCGAAATCAGTGTTTTTGTTTTCTGTTGTAAAATATATTTTTTTAACGTTTTGCTATTGTGTACACTAATATGCACAACCCTGCCATTCACTGTTTAGATAACATGTGTTCCTCCATAACTTGCTACATTCGCACACACTGTATATATATTTTCTGTGGTATTTTTTGACTTTATGTTTTGTTTTACCCCCATATGTAACTCTGTGTTGTTGTTTTTTTATCAAACTGCTTTGCTTTATCTTGGCCAGGTCGCAGTTGTAAATGAGAACTTGTTCTCAACTGGCTTACCTGGTTAAATAAAGGTGAAAAAAAAAAATAATAATAAATCCTTGGATTATAGCCGTAACTCAAGCCTCAAATTAACCTGAAATGATTTGATTTATTTGCTGTGTGTGTGTTTTTGTACATATGCCTTTGTGTGTGTGCATGTGTTCCTCCATATGTGTGCGTCAATGCGTGAGGCATGCATGTGTGCTTCCGTCCGTGCACGTGTGCTTCCGTCCGTGCACGTGTGCTTCCGTCCGTGCACGTGTGCTTCCGTCCGTGCACGTGTGCTTCCGTTCGTGCACGTGTGTATGCGTGTGTGTTGTGCAGCAGAGCTGGGAGACTACGAGGAAGAGTTGGACATCCACCATCTAGAGCTGAAACAATACGTTCCTAACCAGGAATACCTGGACCACAAGATCATCAAGTTCCACAGGAAACACAGGTAAGCACTTAGCATTAGCATCTACTGTCACTGCCATAGAGATCCTATGGTCCCTGTGGAAGCGCTTCCTTAGCATTAGCATCTACTGTCCCTGCCATAGAGATCCTATGGTCCCTGTGGAAGCGCTTCCTTAGCATTAGCATCTACTGTCACTGCCATAGAGATCCTATGGTCCCTGTGGAAGCGCTTCCTTAGCATTAGCATCTACTGTCACTGCCATAGAGATCCTATGGTCCCTGTGGAAGCGCTTCCTTAGCATTAGTATCTACTGTCAATGCCATAGTTATCAGGGTTTAAAATTACATTTTGGTCCACCAGCCACTGTGGCAGGTAGATTTAAAAATCTACCAGCCACTCAGATTTTTTACCAGCCATTCTTTCTGCTTAAAATACACCAACAAAACACAAAGAAACGGAGGAGCATGCTTTGTAAAGTTCCTAAAACAAGAAATGTATTACTAGTAAGAAATAATGTGGCATATTGTTTAATTTCATTTTTTTGTATCACAGATGAGACAAAACATTTCACCTGCCCCTTTAAGTGCGGGAGGTTACCGTGGTAACACGACTGCAGTCATGTTTGTGCCTGTGAGATTGAAGTCTTCTCTTCCCTAGCAGTTGAAAAACAGCCTAGCTGGTGAACAAAACAATGTAAATAGCCAAGAAACACAAGGACAAAGTCTCACTTCACTAGACTTTAGCTTCATGTAAATTAGACCAACTTTTATGCCTGTGTTTAGCGCTTCTAAAAATGCACCTTTCACTCAGCTCTTCAAGTGCGCACGGCCCCCCCAACGCCAGGCAGTGTTGCAGCGTGAGGTGAAATAGACTTTATAGGATTCGTAGTTCTTTGACTTTGTGCGATTAATTTACCAGATATGAAACAAAACGGCAGAAATACTTTGAAAACAGCTACTGCAGCATTTATTTGACTATAAATGTGATCATACTCGACAATTTCTATTCACAAATGCGAGTGAAATGCTCGCACTGTGGAGCCCTGACCACCAGCCAACGTGGCTGGTGAAACAGACGTTTGACCTGCTAGTAGGTAAATCACTTCAGGTTAATTTGAGGAGTGAATTAGGGCTATAATCCAAGGAATGGAATAAATGTTATCTACACAGCGAATGGCAGGGTTGTGTACACAATTAGCAAAACGTTAAAAAATGTAGTTTACAACAGAAAACCAAAAACACTGATTTCTTATTAGACAAGTTCCCTGCCTGTTTCGGCCCGTTGCCTTCTGTTCCCTTTCTACCTGCAGGTGGCGGGTGTTCATTTTAGGCCCTGATAGAGATCCTGTGGTCCTTGTGGAAGCACTTCCTTAGCATTAGCATCTACTGTCCCTGCCATAGAGATCCTGTGGTCCTTGTGGAAGCACTTCCTTAGCATTAGCATCTACTGGCCCTGCCATAGAGATCCTGTGGTCCTTGTGGAAGCACTTCCTTAGCATTAGCATCTACTGTCCCTGCCATAGAGATCCTGTGGTCCTTGTGGAAGCACTTCCTTAGCATTAGAATAAACAGTAAGGTCACCATCTATAGGTGAAACAGTATGTTCTTAACCAAGAGTACCCGGACCACAAGATTATAAAGGTTCCATAGGAAATGCAGGTACAAACACACACACACACACTGATTAATTATCTGATTGCCTGATTGGTTGATTGATTTTTCCAGGGGTCACTCTCCTGCGGAGTCAGACGTCCATCTCTTGGAGGTTGCTAGGAAACTGGACATGTACGGGATCCGCCCCCACCCTGCCCACGATGGAGAGGGCATGAGACTCAACCTGGCCGTCACACACTCCGGAGTACTGGTGTTTCAGGTACACACAGTCTTGTATAACTAACCTTCTGGGGACACACAATTCAGTCCCATTCAACCCTACTGTAAACATAACCCTAGCCTTAACCCTGACCCGAAAAACTTAACCCTGAACCTAATCCTAGCTCCTAATCCTAACCCTGAACCTAATCCTAGCTCCTAATCCTAATCCTAGCTCCTAATCCTAACCCTAAACCTAATCCTAGCTCCTAACCCTAAACCTAATCCTAGCTCCTAATCCTAATCCTAGCTCCTAATCCTAACCCTGAACCTAATCCTAGCTCCTAATCCTAACCCTGAACCT
>NC_059230.1:5206734-5224234 GCF_020615455.1 Coregonus clupeaformis
GGTATATGGAGGGTATATGGAGGGGTATATGGAGGGGAATATGGAGGGTATATGGAGGGGTATATGGAGGGGAATATGGAGGGGAATATGGAGGGATATATGGAGGGGAATATGTAGGGGTATATGGAGGGGAATATGGAGGGATATATGGAGGGTATATGGAGGGGTATATGGAGGGTATATGGAGGGGTATATGGAGGGGTATATGGAGGGGTATATGGAGGGGTATATTGAGGGGAATATGGAGGGATATATGGAGGGGATATGGAGGGGTATATGGAGGGTATATGGAGGGGTATATGGAGGGGAATATGGAGGGGAATATGGAGGGGAATATGGAGGGGGATATGGAGGGTATATGGAGGGGTATATGGAGGGAATATGGAGGGGAATATGGAGGAGTATATGGAGGGGAATATGGAGGGTATATGGAGGGGTATATGGAGGAGTATATGGAGGGAAATATGGAGGGGTATATGAGGGGAATATGGAGGGGAATATGGAGGGGTATATGGAGGGGAATATGGAGGGGAATATGGAGGGTATATGGAGGGGAATATGGAGGGGAATATGGAGGAGTATATGGAGGGGTATATGGAGGGGAATATGGAGGGGAATATGGAGGGGTATATGGAGGGGAATATGGAGGGAAATATGGAGGGTATATGGAGGAGTATATGGAGGGGTATATGGAGGGGTATATGGAGGGGAATATGGAGGGTATATGGAGGGATATATGGAGGGTATATGGAGGGGAATATGGAGGGAAATATGGAGGGGAATATGGAGGGGAATATGGAGGGTATATATGGAGGGGAATATGGAGGGGAATATGGAGGGAAATATGGAGGGGAATATGGAGGGATATATGGAGGGGAATATGGAGGGGAATATGGAGGGAAATATGGAGGGGTATATGGAGGGGAATATGGAGGGTATATGGAGGGATATATGGAGGGTATATGGAGGGGAATATGGAGGGGGATAGGGAGGGGAATATGGAGGGGAATATGGAGGGTATATGGAGGGGAATATGGAGGGTATATGGAGGGGAATATGGAGGGAAATATGGAGGGGTATATGGAGGGGAATATGGAGGGTATATGGAGGGGAATATGGAGGGGAATATGGAGGGTATATGGAGGGATATATGGAGGGTATATGGAGGGGAATATGGAGGGGGATAGGGAGGGAATATGGAGGGAATATGGAGGGTATATGGAGGGGAATATGGAGGGGAATATGGAGGGGTATATGGAGGGGTATATGGAGGGAAATATGGAGGGTATATGGAGGGGTATATGGAGGGGAATATGGAGGGGAATATGGAGGAGTATATGGAGGAGTATATGGAGGGAAATATGGAGGGGTATATGGAGGGGAATATGGAGGGAAATATGGAGGGTATATGGAGGAGTATATGGAGGGGTATATGGAGGGGAATATGGAGGGTATATGGAGGGATATATGGAGGGTATATGGAGGGGAATATGGAGGGAAATATGGAGGGGAATATGGAGGGATATATGGAGGGGAATATGGAGGGATATATGGAGGGGAATATGGAGGGAAATATGGAGGGGAATATGGAGGGATATATGGAGGGGTATATGGAGGGGTATATGGAGGGGAATATGGAGGGGATATGGAGGGATATATGGAGGGGAATATGGAGGGATATATGGAGGGGAATATGGAGGGGATATATGGAGGGGAATATGGAGGAGTATATGGAGGGGAATATGGAGGGGTATATGGAGGGGAATATGGAGGGGAATATGGAGGGGTATATGGAGGGGAATATGGAGGGGAATATGGAGGGGTATATGGAGGGGAATATGGAGGGGTATATGGAGGGGAATATGGAGGGGTATATGGAGGGATATATGGAGGGGAATATGGAGGGGTATATGGAGGGGTATATGGAGGGGAATATGGAGGGAAATATGGAGGGAAATATGGAGGGATATATGGAGGGGAATATGGAGGGATATATGGAGGGGAATATGGAGGGATATATGGAGGGGAATATGGAGGGGTATATGGAGGGATATATGGAGGGGAATATGGAGGGGTATATGGAGGGTATATGGAGGGGAATATGGAGGGAAATATGGAGGGAATATGGAGGGATATATGGAGGGAATATGGAGGGATATATGGAGGGGAATATGGAGGATATATGGAGGGGAATATGGAGGGTATATGGAGGGATATATGGAGGGAATATGGAGGGGAATATGGAGGGTATATGGAGGGGGTATATGGAGGGGTATATGGAGGGTATATGGAGGGGAATATGGAGGGAAATATGGAGGGTATATGGAGGGGTATATGGAGGGGTATATGGAGGGGAATATGGAGGGGAATATGGAGGGGAATATGGAGGGGTATATGGAGGGGTATATGGAGGGGAATATGGAGGGATATATGGAGGGAATATGGAGGGGTATATGGAGGGGTATATGGAGGGGTATATGGAGGGGAATATGGAGGGGTATATGGAGGGGAATATGGAGGGGTATATGGAGGGGTATATGGAGGGGAATATGGAGGGGAATATGGAGGGGAATATGGAGGGTATATGGAGGGGTATATGGAGGGGAATATGGAGGGGAATATGGAGGGGAATATGGAGGGGTATATGGAGGGGAATATGGAGGGTATATGGAGGGGTATATGGAGGTGTATATGGAGGGGAATATGGAGGGGAATATGGAGGGGTATATTGAGGGGTATATTGAGGGGTAGATAGAGGGGTATTTGAGGGGTATTTTGAAAACCTATTATAAGAGGAAGGATAAGTAATGAAGGTATGAGTGATGAAGACTGAGTTGTATTATGGTTGTAGTTGGCCTACCTAATGGCCACATTTGTTTTCAATATAATAATTGAATGTGAACATACCATTGACAAAGACTGACGTGTCGTTGAATGTCGATGCCGACTCCAGAGTCTGTCTTCCGACTGTATTCTGTCAGTATCCACTCGGTCATTCTGAGGGGGATATGGAGGGGGATATATCCACTGTCATTCTGAGGGGGATATGGAGGGGATATATCCACTGTCATTCTGAGGGGGATATGGAGGGGGATATATCCACTCTGTCATTCTGAGGGGGATATGGAGGGGGATATATCCACTGTCATTCTGAGGGGGATATGGAGGGGATATATCCACTGTCATTCTGAGGGGGATATGGAGGGGGATATATCCACTGTCATTCTGAGGGGGATATGGAGGGGATATATCCACTCTGTCATTCTGAGGGGGATATGGAGGGTTATATATCCACTCTGTCATTTTGAGGGGGATATGGAGGGGGATATATACACTGTCATTCTGAGGGGGATATGGAGGGGATATATCCACTGTCATTCTGAGGGGGATATGGAGGGGGATATGGAGGGTAATATATCCACTGTCATTCTGAGGGGGATATATCCACTGTCATTCTGAGGGGGATATGGAGGGGGATATATCCACTGTCATTCTGAGGGGGATATGGAGGGGGATATATCCACTGTTATTCTGAGGGGGATATGGAGGGGGATATGTCCACTGTCATTCTGAGGGGGATATGGAGGGGGATATATCCACTCTGTCATTCTGAAAGTTTTTCCTCTGATGACAGAAACGCAGAGGATGACGTGGTAGTGTTTTGGTGTGCGTTCGTTTTATCCTACCAGGGGTGCTGGGTCAGCGCCAGCAGCGTTTTCATGCTGGGTCAGCGCCAGCAGCGTTTTCATGCTGGGTCAGCGCCAGCAGCGTTTTCATGCTGGGTCAGCGCCAGCAGCGTTTTCATGCTGGGTCAGCGCCAGCAGCGTTTTCATGCTGGGTCAGCGCCAGCAGCGTTTCATGCTGGGTCAGCGCCAGCAGCGTTTTCATGCTGGGTCAGCGCCAGCAGCGTTTTCATGCTGGGTCAGCGCCAGCAGCGTTTTCATCTTGTTAAACTCGTGGAGCAGTTTAACAACAATTCCTTTTTGGGGGGAAAACAGAGTTTTTGCATTTCGTTTTATAGCTTATCTCATGCTGTTCTATACATTTTGCCGTGAAGATGATAGAACATTTTGCAGTTTTAAAGCAAATTTCCTGCTATTCCACACAGTATGAAAAAATATATATTTTATGTATGCACTGGATAAGAGCGTCTGCTAAATGACTAAAATGTAAATGTAAATTTTGCCATGAGGCTGAGAGAAAATGTAGCATTTTAAAGCTAATTTCCTGCAATTCTACACATTTTGCCATTGCCTATGATGTGTTCATATACTTTTATTTTATATTTAAAAAATGTAATTGTGGGGGATGAATCAACCTGTTCTGAATATTGGGGCCATCCCCTGTGGCAATTTCAGCCATGACTAAAACACAGAGCAGTCTAAACTCTTTGATCCTTTAAAAACCTGCTTCATGTAAAATATTTTGTGCTATAGCTTGGAAAATAAATAAAATGTGACTCTGGATGACAACATAAGACAATTTGTTTCCAACTAGGGTATCTAGGCGATACTGATATCGTGACAACCCTACCAATGACAATTTCAATAATCCACGGTAACATGTCCATCCACATCATGTTCTCCACCAGCTCTACAAGCAGTACCACCCGTTACCGCGCCCCGGAGGCCACGCCCTCGCTCACAGCGAAGGGGAAGTGGAACGACAACGGGGAGTGGGAGGAGCTAACCCTAAACGCAGCCAATCAGCTGTCGAGGTGGTCTTCTCCACGGAACTCCAGCGGTCCCGCCTCCCACAAGCTTTCCACCTATCAACGGCCTCTCCTAAGCAAAGGTCCGCCTCTACATCGGTAGACATCGGGGAAAGGAGGGCGGGGGGGCAACGGCAGGGCGGGGCCGGGCATAGATTCGGAGGAGGGGTTTACCATGGAAACAGCAGGGCCAAACGTCGGCCCAAACCCCAGTCCGCCTCCGACGCGCAGCAATTGGTCCTCCTGTATCCCAATAACCCCGCTTACAAGTTCCATCCAGTCCTTCCAACATTCCCATTGGCCAGTTATCCGCACGGACAGGCCTACTTTTTGGACGGCGCCGTCGCCTCATTGGAGCATCTACCGCAGATGCACCGCTTAGACCACGCCCCGTTGGAGGGGCTGACACGCCCTTCTCTCTACTCACGCTCTGATTCGTCCTCCCTGTCGCCACTCAGGCGGAATCTCCGCCCATCCGGGCTGGGATTGGCCAGGGTCTACCAGGGCGGGCTCTCGAGCGGAAACGCAGCCAGGAGATTGGACGTCGGGAGAATAGAGGCGGGGCATTACAGCGACGACTCCAACTTCCTGCCTGGACTTCCTCGTCGTGCCACCAGCCAACCGGACGTCAAGTTCCCCAGAGTAGTCCCCGCCTCCAACCCCGCCTCTGAGTTCCGTCCCCTAGGTTACTACCCCCACCTGTCACGTCACCAGACTCCACAAAGACCCTCCTACCTGCCTCTAAACTCCTCCCCCTTACCAGACCGGCCCACCTCGCTGTGTGTCCTAGGGGGAGTCGGTGGAAGCTACAGCGATTCAGACCCAGAGGTGTTCTATCCCTACTACAGCCCAGCACCCCCGTTGGGTAAAGTGGTACGGTCCAATGCTCTGGCTAGGATGAGGTTCTCCTCTGGGAGTTTACAACTGGAGGAGGAAGAGGAGGGGGAAGAGGAAGAGGAGAGGTATAGCAGTGGGGGAGAGGGGAAGCCTCGGATTACGAAATTGAGACTGTAGAATAGTGTTGTGTGACGTGTGTGTGTGTGTGTGTGTGTGTGGTCAGGATGACATTGGGTGTATTCAGGATGCTTTGTACATTGAATGGACACTCCAAAACGTATACAGTGTTGAATTGAACGTTCGGTTACAGACATGTGCCCGTTTTGTACAACTTTACAAAAAGTAGCGTATCCTGTTTTGATTGAAGGTTTTGGTACATGTCTGAATTAATCTGTCAATAAAGAGGGTAATCTGTATGAAAGTTTGGTACATGTCTGAATTAATCTGTCAATAAAGAGGGTAATCTGTATGAAAGTTTGGTACATGTCTGAATTAATCTGTCAATAAAGAGGGTAATCTGTATGAAAGTTTGGTACATGTCTGAATTAATCTGTCAATAAAGAGGGTAATCTGTATGAAAGTTTGGTACATGTCTGAATTAATCTGTCAATAAAGAGTGTAATCTGTATGAAAGTTTGGTACATGTCTGAATTAATCTGTCAATAAAGAGTGTAATCTGTATGAAAGTTTGGTACATGTCTGAATTAATCTGTCAATAAAGAGGGTAATCTGTATGAAAGTTTGGTACATGTCTGAATTAATCTGTCAATAAAGTGTGTAATCTGTATGAAAGATCACGGTGTCTTTACTTGAGAACGAACATGATCTGAACATCATATTCATAAAGCATCGACACTGAACAAAAATTTTACTCAGCATGCAACAATTACAAATATTTTACTGAGTTACAGTTCACATAAGGATATCACTCAATTGAAATAAATGCATTAGGCCCTAATCTATGTATTTCACATGACTGGGAATACAGATATGCATCTGTTGGTCACAGATACCTTAAAAAAAAAAAAAAAAGTAAGGGCGTGGATCAGAAAACCAGTCAGTATCTGTTGTGACCGCAATTTGCCTCACGCAGCGCTACACATCTCCTTCGCATAGAGTCGATCAGAAGTGGAGTGCTAATCTAGAAATCAGTTTTATCTTTCAGATCATAATAAATAAAAGCAGGGTTGGGGTCAATTCCATTTAAATTCAGGAAGTAAACCAACATTACAATTGCAATTCTCTTCAATGCTTTTCAATGGAGGAAACATTTGAATTGGAGTTTGGTTATTTTTTTTTTAATTTACTCGAATTGAAATGGAATTGACCCCAAACCCTGATATGGACCTGATGCTAGATCAGCATTTCTACTTTGAGACACTTTTTGAATACGTCCCTGGATATAAAATCCCATTTTACTAAACATTTTTACTACATAGATTCAGAGGCTTTGACTATCAAACCAGCACGTAGCCGAAAACACTGCAACACACAAATGTTAAGGCCAAAATGTAATATTTATTCCAAAAGAAATCCCACACAAATGAACTTTAAAAACACACACAAAAGATTGTTAAACACAAGCACACATCTTCCCCTCAGCATTTCTCCCGACACACTCTTTACTGTTACCAATAAACGTATAATTTTTTTTAATCAAACTATATTTACAACATTACTCTTTCAACATCTATTGAAATCAAAAAATGGATCATGCAACATTTTTCTAAATTTCCCAGACAAATTAGATATGTGTGACCTACTAATCCCATATAAAAACAAGAAATGTAATATTTAAATGTATCCAATATACAGGTAACGTTAAAAAGCAGGTCCCTGAGTTTTTAATTTTTTTGAAAATGTGGAGGAAATGTGAAAAACGACTCTAGATGGCACTGGTGTGGGTACTACGGAACTGGAATGGGTGCTACGGAACTGGAATGGGTGCTACGGAACTGGAATGGGTGCTACGGAACTGGTGTGGGTGCTACGGAACTGGAATGGGTGCTACGGAACTGGAATGGGTGCTACGGAACTGGAATGGGTGCTACGGAACTGGAATGGGTGCTACGGAACTGGTGTGGGTGCTACGGAACTGGAATGGGTGCTACGGAACTGGAATGGGTGCTACGGAACTGGAATGGGTGCTACGGAACTGGTGTGGGTGCTACGGAACTGGAATGTTGGTGGGATGACATTCTAACTGAATTCTGGAATAGAACACTGGGGATAAATGTCAACAAAAACCCTACACTCCTGAACAGAGTTTTGACACTCCACTGGCTCCTAGGTTAGGATCCCTATCCGTCTCCTTGGCCTTAACCCTTCAATGTTTTCCGATCTGTAAGGTCGAATCAACATAGTGGAAGCTCCACCACTACACTGATTATACCTATCCAGACCCTACAGATCCACCACTACACTGATTATACCTATCCAGACCCTACAGATCCACCACTACACTGATTATACCTATCCAGACCCTACAGATCCACCACTACACTGTTTATACCTATCCAGACCCTACAGATCCACCACTACACTGATTATACCTATCCAGACCCTACAGATCCACCACTACACTGATTATACCTATCCAGACCCTACAGATCCACCACTACACTGATTATACCTATCCAGACCCTACAGATCCACCACTACACTGATTATACCTATCCAGACCCTACAGATCCACCACTACACTGATTATACCTATCCAGACCCTACAGATCCACCACTACACTGTTTATACCTATCCAGACCCTACAGATCCACCACTACACTGATTATACCTATCCAGACCCTACAGATCCACCACTACACTGATTATACCTATCCAGACCCTACAGATCCACCACTACACTGATTATACCTATCAAGAGCCTTCAGACATGCTAACACTGAGGGGGTTAAGACGAAGGGCAAGGGGTTAGACGGGTAGTGATTTGTAACCAGCTGAGAGTTAATGAGTAATACACCCAGTGAATGAACAGGCGACAGACGAGCTAGCTGGTTGGGGAAAGTACATCTCTATGTGTCGAGGTAGACAGTACATCGTAGCCTTTTCCACTGTGGCTAAGACCCGAGATAGTCAGCAAAGCAAGATAGTTTGGTTACATTACTGGGGTGTGTGTTTGGACAGACAGCGAAGCTTTTGACTAGACTGAACTTTTACATTTCTTCTTTTCTTCCCTCTTTCGTTTAGCTGGAATCTACCTCCAATCTCTCTCTCCTTCCATCTCTTCTCCTTTATGTTGGAGTGAAACTGAGAGAGAGAGAGATAGATAGAGAGAGAGAGAGAGAGGGAGAGAGAGAGAGAGAGAGATAGATAGAGAGAGAGAGAGAGAGAGATTTATTAGAAGAGAGAGAGAGAGGGGGGGAGAGAGAGAGATTTATCAGAAGAAGAGAGAGGGGGAGAGAGAGAGAGAGAGAGAGAGAGAGAGAGAGGATGAGAGGAGAGAAACTTACTTCTGGAAGCGTGCTATGATCCTGGCGACCATCTTGTCTGTGACTCCAGGACAGACGTCTTCAGCCAGCTGGATGTTTCTCTCCAACTCCTCTATAGCATGCCTCTGTTCGGCACCGTCCCGGTGATCAAACCTCAGCTGCAACATACACATTCAGAAATGTCCAATAACACTGTCTGAACATATCAACATGCATATGAAGCATATTTACCTCAGAGAAGACTGTGGCTTTACTGATGGACTTCAAGTGCTGCTCCTGGTCCTGGTCTTGGTCCTGGGGGGAGGGGGAGAGCGTGAGAGAGAGAGGTTAGCTAGGGATCCTGGGGGGCGGGGGGAGAGCGTGAGAGAGAGGTTAGCTAGGGATCCTGGGGGAAGAGCGTGAGAGAGAGGTTAGCTAGGGATCCTGGGGGTGAGAGCGTGAGAGAGGGAGGTTAGCTAGGGATCCTGGGGAGGGGGAGAGCGTGAGCGAGAGAGGTTAGCTAGGGATCCTGGGGCGTGAGAGAGAGAGGTTAGCTAGGGATGTTAACAAGGAAATCCTCTGTGCAGATGAACCAACCAACACACACTGACCGCTCCACTGAGCACCTTCCTGACGTCCTTATCTTTCTTCCGTACGGTGGTGAACGACCACTCGGGCTGTGACGGGCTGTTCTCCTTGTTACTGGACTCACTGAGGAGAGAGATGAAAGGGTTGCACACACACACACAACACCCCCCCTCACCCCCCCGCCACACACCCCCACCCCACCCCCTAGACCTACCCATCGTCGTCTGAGCTAGAGTCGTCATCACTGTGTTCTTCAGTCTTCCATCTCTGAAACCTGTCTATCAGTTCAGTCAGGTAGGAAGTCTTCTTGCAGTTCTTTACTATGAACTTATGTTTCAACAACTCTCCGGCTGAGGGTCTCTGGAGGAGGGAGGGAGGGAGTAGGAGAGAAAGAGGAGAGAGAGGGAGGGAGTAGAGTAGGAGAGAAAGAGGAGAGAGAAGGAGTAGAGTAGGAGAGAAAGAGGAGAGAGGGAGGGAGTAGAGTAGGAGAGAAAGAGGAGAGAGAAGGAGTAGAGTAGGAGAGAAAGAGGAGAGAGAGGGAGGGAGTAGAGTAGGAGAGAAAGAGGAGAGAGAGGGAGGGAGGGAGTAGGAGAGAAAGAGGAGAGAGAGGGAGGGAGTAGAGTAGGAGAGAAAGAGGAGAGAGAAGGAGTAGAGTAGGAGAGAGAGGGAGGGAGTAGAGTAGGAGAGAAAGAGGAGAGAGAAGGAGTAGAGTAGGAGAGAAAGAGGAGAGAGAGGGAGGGAGTAGAGTAGGAGAGAAAGAGGAGAGAGAAGGAGTAGAGTAGGAGAGAAAGAGGAGAGAGGGAGGGAGGGAGTAGGAGAGAAAGAGGAGAGGGAGGGAGGGAGGGAGGGAGTAGAGTAGGAGAGAAAGAGGAGAGAGAGGGAGGGAGGGAGTAGGAGAGAAAGAGGAGAGGGAGGGAGGGAGGGAGAGAGTAGGAGAGAAAGAGGAGAGAGAGGGAGGGAGGGAGTAGAGTAGGAGAGAAAGAGGAGAGAGAAGGAGTAGAGTAGGAGAGAAAGAGGAGAGAGAAGGAGTAGAGTAGGAGAGAAAGAGGAGAGAGAAGGAGTAGAGTAGGAGAGAAAGAGGAGAGAGAAGGAGTAGAGTAGGAGAGAAAGAGGAGAGAGAGGGAGGGAGTAGAGTAGGAGAGAAAGAGGAGAGAGAAGGAGTAGAGTAGGAGAGAAAGAGGAGAGAGAGGGAGTAGAGTAGGAGAGAAAGAGGAGAGAGAGGGAGTAGAGTAGGAGAGAAAGAGGAGAGAGAAGGAGTAGAGTAGGAGAGAAAGAGGAGAGAGAAGGAGTAGAGTAGGAGAGAAAGAGGAGAGAGGGAGGGAGTAGAGTAGGAGAGAAAGAGGAGAGAGAGGGAGGGAGTAGAGTAGGAGAGAAAGAGGAGAGAGAGGGAGGGAGTAGAGTAGGAGAGAAAGAGGAGAGAGAGGGAGGGAGTAGAGTAGGAGAGAAAGAGGAGAGAAAAGGAGTAGAGTAGGAGAGAGAGGGAGGTAGTAGAGTAGGAGAGAAAGAGGAGAGAGAAGGAGTAGAGTAGGAGAGAAAGAGGAGAGAGAGGGAGGGAGTAGAGTAGAGAGAAAGAGGAGAGAGAAGGAGTAGAGTAGGAGAGAAAGAGGAGAGAGAGAGAAAGAGGAGAGAGAGGGAGTAGAGTAGGAGAGAAAGAGGAGAGAGAAGGAGTAGAGTAGGAGAGAAAGAGGAGAGAGAAGGAGTAGAGTAGGAGAGAAAGAGGAGAGAGAAGGAGTAGAGTAGGAGAGAAAGAGGAGAGAGGGAGGGAGTAGAGTAGGAGAGAAAGAGGAGAGAGAGGGAGGGAGTAGAGTAGGAGAGAAAGAGGAGAGAGAGGGAGGGAGTAGAGTAGGAGAGAAAGAGGAGAGAGAAGGAGTAGAGTAGGAGAGAAAGAGGAGAGAGAGGGAGGGAGTAGAGTAGGAGAGAAAGAGGAGAGAGAAGGAGTAGAGTAGGAGAAAATAAATAGAAGAATTGGGTAGCGAAGCAAAATATATTCAACCAACAGGTGGCAGCAACAAGCAAGATGTCTCACACAGGTTGAATCTCAATTGTATTTCCTCGATTCCTAACATCCTTCCACACTGATGAAGATCAGCAGGGACCAACCTCAGATCTTCTCTCATCAAAATTCGTTTTTTTGAGAAAGAGACAAGGAGATGAGGACAAAAGGTAGGAAGTAAACCCATGGACACGCTCCCCCCTTCCAATGTACTTACGAAGACTGGATCCTTATTGAGACAGGAGTCAGTGAACTCCTTGAAGCTCTTGGAGAAATCTCCCCCGAGGGAGGGGGGACTGCTCTTCGGGATCAGGAAGAGAACTCTCATAGGGTGTATGTCACTGTTTGGAGGCTCTCCTTTAGCTAGCTCTATCGCTGTTATACCTAAAGACCAGATATCAGCCTAGAGGGGGAGAATGAACAGAACAACCACCACCACAGGGTTGAACATTTAAACAACAACAGGATTGAACATTTAAACAACAACAACCACAGGGTTGAACATTTAAACAACAACAACCACAGGGTTGAACATTTAAACAACAACAGGGTTGAACATTTAAACAACAACAGGGTTGAACATTTAAACAACAACAACCACAGGGTTGAACATTTAAACAACAACAGGGTTGAACATTTAAACAACAACAGGGTTGAACATTTAAACAACCACAGGGTTGAACATTTAAACAACAACAGGGTTGAACATTTAAACAACAACAACGACAGAGTTGAACATTTAAACAACAACAACGACAGAGTTGAACATTTAAACAACAACAACCACAGGGTTGAACATTTAAACAACAACCACCACAGGGTTCATATCACTATTAGGAGGTTGGCCTTTATCTCTGGAGTAGTGATACCAGATATCAGCCTGGAGAAGGGGGGGTCTCTCTAGATAGGACTCTAATGACAGAGTATTCAGATACACTCCATTACACACAAAACACAAGTCTTTCACTCCCTCCCTGACACTTAATGGCATATAAAGTTGAAAGGTCAACCATATACACACTGACTCAACCACACCACCCTCCTAGACACTCAACCATACACACACACACACACACACACACACACACACACACACACAGACTCAACCACACCATCCTCCTAGACACAAAGCAACCTAACCACACCACCCTCCTAGACACAAAGCAACCTAACCTAACCTAACCACCCTCCTAGACACAAAGCAACCTAACCTAACCACCCTCCTAGACACAAAGCAACCTAACCTAACCAACCTCCTAGACACAAAGCAACCTAACCTAACCTAACCAACCTCCTAGACACAAAGCAACCTAACCTAACCACCCTCCTAGACACAAAGCAACCTAACCTAACCACCCTCCTAGACACAAAGCAACCTAACCAAACCTAACCACCCTCCTAGACACAAAGCAACCTAACCTAACCTAACCACCCTCCTAGACACAAAGCAACCTAACCTAACCAACCTCCTAGACACAAAGCAACCTAACCTAACCACCCTCCTAGACACAAAGCAACCTAACCTAACCACCCTCCTAGACACAAAGCAACCTAACCTAACCACCCTCCTAGACACAAAGCAACCTAACCAAACCAACCTCCTAGACACAAAGCAACCTAACCTAACCACCCTCCTAGACACAAAGCAACCTAACCTAACCACCCTCCTAGACACAAAGCAACCTAACCTAACCACCCTCCTAGACACAAAGCAACCTAACCAAACCTAACCACCCTCCTAGACACAAAGCAACCTAACCTAACCTAACCACCCTCCTAGACACAAAGCAACCTAACCTAACCACCCTCCTAGACACAAAGCAACCTAACCTAACCTAACCACCCTCCTAGACATAAAGCAACCTAACCTAAACTAACCACCCTCCTAGACACAAAGCAACCTAACCTAACCTAACCACCCTCCTAGACATAAAGCAACCTAACCTAAACTAACCACCCTCCTAGACACAAAGCAACCTAACCTAACCTAACCACCCTCCTAGACATAAAGCAACCTAACCTAAACTAACCACCCTCCTAGACACAAAGCAACCTAACCTAACCTAACCACCCCCCTAGACACAAAGCAACCTAACCTAACCTAACCACCCTCCTAGACACAAAGCAACCTAACCAAACCACCCTCCTAGACACAAAGCAACCTAACCTAACCACCATCCTAGACACAAAGCAACCTAACCAAACCTAACCACCCTCCTAGACACAAAGCAACCTAACCTAACCTAACCACCATCCTAGACATAAAGCAACCTAACCTAACCTAACCACCCTCCTAGACACAAAGCAACCTAACCTAACCTAACCACCCTCCAAGACACAAAGCAACCTAACCTAAACTAACCACCCTCCTAGACACAAAGCAACCTAACCTAAACTAACCACCCTCCTAGACACAAAGCAACCTAACCTAACCTAACCACCCTCCTAGACACAAAGCAACCTAACCTAACCACCCTCCTAGACACAAAGCAACCTAACCTAACCTAACCACCCTCCTAGACATAAAGCAACCTAACCTAAACTAACCACCCTCCTAGACACAAAGCAACCTAACCTAACCACCCTCCTAGACACAAAGCAACCTAACCTAACCTAACCACCCTCCTAGACATAAAGCAACCTAACCTAAACTAACCACCCTCCTAGACACAAAGCAACCTAACCTAACCACTCTCCTAGACACAAAGCAACCTAACCTAACCACCTTCCTAGACATAAAGCAACCTAACCTAACCACCCTCCTAGACATAAAGCAACCTAACCTAACCTAACCACCCTCCTAGACATAAAGCAACCTAACCTAAACTAACCACCCTCCTAGACACAAAGCAAACTAACCACCCTCCTAGACACAAAGCAACCTAAGCCAACCAGCTCAGAGAGACAAAGGAAAGAGGCGTCTCTCTCTACCTTTTGATCGTAAGCAGACTGTTGTATGACTTCCGGTGCCATCCAGAATGGTGTCCCTACAAATGTCTCCCTCTTTATCTGTGTGTCTGTCAGCTGTCCAGCCACTCCAAAGTCTGCTAGCTTCACCTCCCCGTGCTCAGAGAGAAGGACATTGGCAGCTACAGAGAGGGGGAGGGACACACACCAAATACATTTACTGGAGACATTTCCCTTTTGCAGTGTGAGTTATCCTGAACAAAAATATCAAATGCAACATGCAACAATTTCAAAGATTTTACTGAGTTACAGTTCATATAATGAAATCAGTAAATTGAAATAAATTCATTAGGCCCTAATCTATGGATTTCACATGACTGGGAATACAGATATCCATCTGTTGGTCACAGATACCTTTAAAAAAAAGGTGGGGGCATGGATCAGAAAACCAGTCAGTATCTGATGTGACCACCATTTGCCTCATGCAGCGCGACACATCTCCTTCGCATAGAGTTAATCAGACTGTTGATTGTGGCCTGTGGAATGTTGTCCCATTCCTCTTCAATGGCTGTGCGAAGTTGCTGGATAATGGTGGAAACTGGATCACGCTGTCGTACACGTCGATCCAGAGCATCCCAAACATGCTCAATGGGTGACATGTCTGGTGAGTATGCAGGCCATGGAAGAACTGGGACATTTTCAGCTTCCAGGAATTGTGTACAGATCCTTGTGACATGGGGCCGTGTATTATCATGCTGAAACATGAGGTGATGGTGGCAGATGAATGGCACGACAATGGGCCTCAGGATCTCGTCACGGTATATCTGTGCATTCAAATTGCCATCAATAAAATGCAATTGTGTTCGTTGTCCGTAGCTTATGCCTGCCCATACCATAACCCCACCATGGGGCACTCTGTCAACAACGTTCACATCATCAAACCACTCACCCAACAACACCATACACGTGGTCTGTGGTTGTGAGGCCGGTTGGACGTAATGCCAAATTCTCTAAAACGACGTTGAGGCGGCTTATGGTAGAGAAATCAACATGCAATTATCTGGCAACAGCTCTGGTGGACATTCCTGCAGTCAGCATGCCAATTACACACTCCCTCAAAACTTGAGACATCTGTGGCATTGTGTTGTGTGACAAAACTGTACATTTTAGAGTGTCCTTTTATTGTCCCCAGCACAAGGTGCACCTGTGTAATGATCATGCTGTTTAATCAGCTTCTTGATATGCCACACCTGTCAGGTGGATGGATTATCTTGGCAAAGGAGAAATGCTCACTGACAGGGATGTAAGGATGTAAACAAATTTGTGCCCAAAATTTGAGAGAAATAAGCTTTTTGTGCGTGTGTAACATTTCGGGGATATTTTATTTCAGCTCATGAAACATGGGACCAACACTTTACACGTTGCGTTTATATTTGTTTGTTGCGTTTATTTAACCCCCTAGAGTTTTGCAGTGTGAGTTAACAATAATGAACCCTGGGCACAAGCACCGCTGAGAGTAAAATCATTATCTATTTTTCAAGTAACTATTTTCAAGTAAGATGCTCATGGCCGCGGCAACACTTGATAAAGCACTCTGTTCACGCTGGCCCCCCCAAAAAAAGTTACGCTTCCAGTGAGTGTAGCAGGTTTAAAAAAAAACTACTGGTTTTAGCTCCACACACAGAGATACACACTCCACAGATACAACACCACATTTAACTAAGAGCAACACACACACACTCCTACCTTTGATATCTCGGTGTATCTTCTTCTCTGAGTGGAGATAATCCAGACCCTTCAGAATCTCCTTCAGCATGGTGGCAATCTGGCACTCATCAAACGGACCTGCACGCAACTGGACACACACATCACACACACATCACAGATCACACTTTCATAAAAGTAACCATCCACACACACACACACACACTTACCAAGTCCAGAGCTGAACCCCCACCTAGATACTCCATGATGATCCATAGTTTACTGCCCTGAGAGACAGAGAGAGAGTTATAGCTGCAGTGTGTGTGTGTGTGTGTGTGTGTGTGTGTGTGTGTGTGTGTGTGTGTATATATGTGTGTGTGTATTGTGTGTGTGTGTGTGTGTGTGTGTGTGTGTGTGTGTGTGTTCCTATCCTCACCTTTAGGTATGACCCATAGTACTTGGTGACATAGGGACTGTCACATTGACTCAGTACAGTGATCTCCTGTTGTATATCTTCAATCTCATCTTCAGCCTCTTCCAGATCTATCGTCTTAAAGAAGCAACATATTTCAGCCTCTTCCAGATTTATCATCTTAAAGAAGCAACATATTTCAGCCTCTTCCAGATTTATCATCTTAAAGAAGCAACATATTTTAGACATATTGAACGTTTCTTGGTGATGTTTATGAAGGACACTGCTCATAATGGCTTAGTACTGCATCTTACCTTAATGGCTACTACACTCTGGGTGCGATTATCGATGCCTTTGAAGACCTCACCAAATGATCCTTTACCGATTCGCTCCAACTTGGTGAAAAGTTCCTCAGGGTCTACCTGGGACCTCTGGGATGGGGGAGAAGGGGATGGGGGAGAAGGGGAGGGGGAGAAGGGAGAAGGGGAAGGGGATGGGGAGAAGGGGGAGGGTGATGGGGGAGAAGGGGAGGGTGATGGGGGAGAAGGGGAGGGTGATGGGGAGAAGGAGGGTGATGGGGAGAAGGGGAGTGTGATGGGGGAGAAGGGGAGGGGGGATGGGGGGAAGGGGAGGGGGATGGGGGAGAAGGAGGGGGGAGAAGGGAGGGGGGAGAAGGGGAGGGGGAGAAGGAGGGGGATGGGGGAGAAGGGGAGGGGGAGGGGGAGAAGGGGAGGGGGAGAAGGGGAGGGGGAGAAGGGGATGGGGAGAAGGGGAGGGGGGATGGGGGAGAAGGGGAGGGGGGATGGGGGGAGAAGGGGATGGGGAGAAGGGGAGGGGGATGGGGGGAGAAGGAGAAGGGGAGGGGTAGAAGGGGAGGGGGATGGGGGGAGAAGGGGAGGGGGATGGGGGAGAAGGGGAGGGG